>NC_137102.1:57528716-57608716 GCF_949357685.1 Gobio gobio | reverse complement strand
TCTATCTATCTATCTATCTATCTATCTATCTATCTATCTATCTATCTATCTATCTATCTATCCATCTATCCATCTATCCATCTATCCATCTATCCATCTATCCATCTATCTATCTATCTATCTATCTATCTATCTATCTATCATCTATTTATCATTCCATCCATCCATCCATCCATCTATTCAATTATCTATCCTCTGTCTATTTATCGCTCCATCTATCGTTCTAACTATCTTTCTATATCCATCCATCCATCCATCCATCCATCCATCCATCCATCCATCCATCTATCATCTATCTATCCTCTATCTATTTATCGTTCCATCTATCTTTCTATCTATCGTTCTATATCTATCCATCCATCCATCATCTATTTATCGTTCCATCCATCCATCTATCTATCTATCGTTATATCCATCCATCCTTCCATCCATCCATCCATCGTTTATTCGTTCTATCGTCCATTCTATCTATCGTTCGTTCTATTGTTATATCGTTCATTCCATCCATCATCCATCCATCCAACCATCCATCCATCCATCCATCTATCCATCTATCTATTGTTCCTTCTATTGTTCCTTCTATAGTTCTATCTATCTTTCTATATCCATCCATCTATCCATCTATTCATCTATCTATCCTCTATCTATTTATTGCTCTATCTATCGTTCTAACTATCTTTCTATATCCATCCATCCATCCATCATCTATTTATCGTTCCATCCATCCACCTATCCATCTATCCATCTATCTATCCTCTATCTGTTTATCGTTCCATCTATCGTTATATCTATCGTTCTATATCCATCCATCATCTATCTATCATGTATCTATTTATCGTTCCATCCATCCATCCATCCATCCATCCATCCATCCATCCATCCATCCATCCATCCATCTATCCATCTATGTATTTATCATTACATCTATTGTTCCTTCTATCGTTCTATATCCATCCATCATCTATTTATCCATGTATCTATTTATCATTCCATCTATTGTTCCATCTATCGTTCTAAATCCATCCATCATCTATTTATCGTTCCATCCATCCACCCATCCATCCATCTATCTATCTATCCATCTATGTATTCATCGTTCCATCTATTGTTCCATCTATCGTTCTATATCCATCCATCATCTATTTATCCATGCATATATTTATTGTTCCATCCATCCATCTATCTATCTATTTCTACTCGTATGCTACCGTTAAGTCAGTGTTTTTGATCTGTTTCCGTCATCCTGATACAGTAGATGTCCAGTAGCTGATGGTGTGTGTATGTAGGGGGGGTGGGGTGGAACTGGAGGACGGGTGCTGATCAGATTTGGGACTGGGCCAGACACTGGGATTAGTCGACTGTGATTATCTAAGCCTGAGCGCACCACTGGTGTGAGCACTATCTGCCATGCAACTTGCCTCTTTCTGATGTTCTCTTCTTATACTACTCAACCTTTTTTTCTTTTCACATGAAAATACAATATTTGTGTTGCTCAGAGGTTGCGTTTTACATACTCTAACATTCAAAAGTTTGTGATCGGAAAGATTTTTAAAGAAGTCTTTTATGCTCACAGAGGTGGCATTTATTGGATTAAAAATACAGTAAAAACAGTAATATTGTGAAATATTATTATAATTTAAAATAACCATTTTACATTTGAATATATTGTAAAATGTAATTTATTCCTGTGATCAAAGCTGAATGTTCAGCATCATTACTCCAGTCTTCAGTGTCACATGATCCTTCAGGAATCATTTGTGCTGCTTGTGGAAACCATGATACTTTTTGGGGTTTTTTGATGCACAGAAAGTCCAAAAGAACAGCATTTATTTAAAAATAGAATATTTTGTAACATTATAAATGTCTTCATTAAATACATTCTTGTTGAATAAAAGTTGTGATTTTTTTTTTCTTACCCCCAAACTTTTGAATGGTTGTATATAAGTCCTTTTCATTCATTTCTTTTAATTATCAATCTTTGTTTCTTAAATTTCTCAGGAGGAATAAAAATAAGAACACATTATTCATTCACTATAAAATGAATGTGGATAGCAGCTCAGATAATTTGATCTTTGGGGAAATTGAGAAATGTCCATATTGACTTAATTATAGATGCAGGAGACTTAAGGAGTAAAGGAGTTTGTTCTCCATAAAATCTTATTACTAAAGGAGAAACAATTGAGATATTTTTGTATTGCTTCTCAGAGCATATGCTAGTTCAAATGCGAGCGTTTGGTTTAGGTTTTGTTTTTTGTCACTAAGCTACACCCTTTACATTACATAAGTCTTTAGAAAACACATGCACGCAGACTGCAGAGTACAGGCGTGTTGTGATGCCTTTCCAATTAGATAATCATACGCATATAAGAAGGACAAAGAACTGAGACTAGAATATCATATTTTTGTCCCACGTTTGAATTGTGAATAGTTGCCACGTGCTCCTCTAGAGCAGATGCATGGCATTATTGTTGCAGATGTAACTGTATTTGTGTTTGCATGCTAGCGAGGGCTGGAGAGAATTAGACAGAGAGTATTTTGCGCACTAATGCATTTGTGTAACATGATCTGTGTGTGTGCATTACTTATGCTAATGCATTGCAGTCTCTCTGGAAATTACAAAAGTCATTGCCACAATGCTAGTGTGTTCTGGGTGGTTTCCAAGGCACTGCAATGTAGTTTTTAGCATGTTTGGCATTGCTGTGCAGTTGCTATAGAGGATTCTAGAGGGTTGCAAGGTCATTGCATTCAAGGTATTCAAACATATAAAACAATAAAAGTAATAAAACCCAAGTAATGCAAGTCATTTTGGAGAGAGATGCACCAAAACTAAATTTCTCTGCCAATACCAATAGTTTCTTAAGGGGGAAAATAAATGTTTTCCAAATAATGCTTTAAATTATACAGGAAACCTTCTCATTTGGTACATCACTATAGTATTAGAGGTTAAAATAAAGAGCTATAATATTCAACTGCTATTTTTTCCCCCAGATATAATAGTTATACTCTAAAAAAACTGAAATGTTTGTATAACAGTTGCACATAAGAGGCTAGATTTACTAAACGACAAATTAGCGATTCCTAAAAAGCGCAGATGGGAGTGGAAAGTTCAGCGTGTGATCTACTGACGACACGCACATTAAAGAACACAGACGCAGCCGGATCATTTCCATAATGACCAACACAATCTACCAAGACCAGTGCAAACTAGCATCTAAGACATGCTTTTTTGAGCGTTAAATAATCGCGCAAAAACCAGTAAACTGATGAGCACAAACCTTAGTAAATCACCTCACATGGTTCATTTAAATACTCTCCTCACATAAAATGTATGCGGTTGAAATACTGATTGAGTGATTACATGAGACATAATACATTTCTGAAAGTTATACTGTATCTTTCAAAGTCATTTGATGTTCATGTGTTTATCGTGTTGTAACTATTAAAGAGGAAGAGATGACTTGCTTGAACTGAGGCTGTACAGCGATCTGTCACATCTCATTTAAGAGCGTCAAAACGGCATTTATTGTTTTAATTTCATGATAAAATGGACAGAATTTGAAGGCTGAGACTATGGGCCTGATCACGGTGCACTTAGGGCGTGTCCGAATACACTTTTGCTAGTTTAACAATGGAAAAAAAACGGTTGGCACGTGAGGCACATGGTCCAAAAGGGTCGCTATTTACATGGCGGGATTTCCGAACGGAAAGACTGAGCGCTTCTCCAGAGAGGAATCCTTTTATTTTTAATGTTTAAAAATGTGTGTATGCTGCTGCGCATCCCTGTGTGTGTAATAAGCAGATTGTAGGAGCATTGTGCACCTGTCTATAGGTGCATATTACTAACGCGCCCTTTAAATAACACAATAAATACACACCTCGTTTTCAGACCAGACGCCATGGGTGAACAGATGGACCGAGTGCATTTGCTATTTAAACAACGTGACGCTGGACGTAAAAATGAGAACTGCGCCGGGATGAAACCTGGCGTCGCATTGGGGCGGGTGTATGATAGGGCCCTATATCAGAAGTAACAAAGCACGGTGCTATTTGCGATTATTGGACGGGAGGCGCTACAAATAATAGGGAAAATCTGCAGATCTGGCAACCCTGGTGATTCATAGAGTCAAATAGAGCCTGCTTTAACGTCACTATTTTTAACTGTTAATGTGTCATTGTCGCATTTACTTTGACAGCCCTGAATTCAACACGAGAGATTTTTTTTACACAGTGTCAGTCTGACACGTTTTTCAACACTCCCTTTTGATTGACAGGATATAATCGGATTTGATGGACGATAGTGAAAATAATTGTTTGTATAGGCCGATACATTGGTGCATCCCTGATAAAAGCTTCTACCAAATGAATAAATGTAAATAACAGCACAGCTCTCCTCAACAAGACACATGATTTGAGGAGTCATTCGTGTCTGGTGCACGAATTGCCTAGGATGAGTTACACAGTAAAGTTCAATAGTTAGTCTGAGTAATAGTATGAGCAATAGTAATAGTGATGCATGACTTCGCATCCTTTGGTTGTGGATGTTTGTGTGGTAGCTAGTAATGACTTAATTCGGGGTGTCTGAATGTGAATGTGGAAATTGTGAACCGTACATTGTAATCATATTGCAGACTCAGCCAAACCCATATAAAATCACCTCATCATCCTGCTCCTCCTTTGTTTTGGAGTTGTCTTTAGGTTCCCTCGGTTCACTCTGTTGCTGTGTGTTGATGAAAAGTTTTGATAAACTCCCTCCTCTCCTGTGCCCACACTTTCCATCTGTCTGGCCATAAATGATTCAAGCTAACGCAGCCATCAGCAGCAGCTATTTAAGTTCAGCGTATGACTCAAGATAGACCAGCAGTAAGCAGGCCAAAGTTAACCCACTTTAGCTTTTGACTTAAGTAAGAGATAATGTGCGGTCAGTCAATGATTATAGCAACATAATTGGATGTTCTTTTTCCGTTAGCATATGTATTGGCGAACTTGCTCAGTACGATTCTCTTCAAGATCTGAAGGAAGGATGATCAAGAGAGTTCATGCCTCTTATGGCAACACTGAGAATACAACTCATGAGGTTCATTCTTGTGCAGTTGGCTTGATTTCCTACACATATGTACCAACCTGAAAATATATTAAACTTCATTTTTCAGCAGATTTGCTGTCTACCATTTATTATTACCATTCCTGTCCAGTCAGTGCGTTCTTGATTATCTTTAAACATTCTGGCCACATCCATTCCTTTTAATTTTTACACTTGGTAATGCATGGCTACCATCTTGTTTTATCCTTTGTCCTTGTTTTCACATATGCTGCATTCCATTCAATTCGAAAATCATAATTTCACGGCACTTAAAGTTGAACGTCCAGCTTGAAAACTGTGGAAAATCCGAAACTTTGTAGAAATCCCAATCTAGCATCACATATCGTTGTTTATTCTCTGCATTTTAGTTTTTGTTGACAATTGATCACCTGCAAACTAATGGAAACCTTGCCAGCTTTGTCCTGTCTAACTTTGCTCTTGTTGTCTTTCAGACTGCTCTGCGGAGGAGAGGTAGTAGAGAAACTTTCAAAGATAAGAAGTCTTTTACTCAGGTGTGTATACACAAACACAGAGATCAAACCACAGGCCTTATACAGAACAACTCTAACAACACAAATCTAACGATTGGTATTGTCTTGTACATTCACATATTTCTTACTTTTCAGGAGGACAGTGCAGATCTGCGCTGTCAGCTACAGTTTGCCAAGGAGGAATCGGCCCTTATGCGTAAAAAGATGGCAAAAATTGGGCGTGAGAAAGATGAACTGGAACAGGAATTGCAGAAGTATAAATCAGTGTATGGCGATGTGGACAGCCCTTTGCCCCTAGCGGAGGTGACCGGTGGAGGACCCCACACCACCCGGGAAGCCGAGTTGCGGTTACGGCTCAAACTGGTTGAAGAGGAAGCCAACATCCTGGGGAGGAAGATCGTAGAGCTGGAGGTGGAGAACCGTGGCCTTAGGGCGGAAAACGAAGACCTACGCTGCCAATATGAGAGGGACTGCTTTGGGCGCGAACCCTTCTCAAGTGTCCCTACCTCACCGTATGGTGGCGACGCCCTGGAATCTGCAAGCGAATTGCGAAGGCACTTGCAGTTTGTTGAAGAGGAGGCGGAGCTTCTGCGTCGCTCAATTTCTGAGATTGAGGACCACAACAAACAACTGACGTCCGAGCTCAACCGCTTCAAATTTGGGCCCAGCCAAGCTGACCGGGAGTCCGAGGGAGCTGAGGGTGGAAGTGGTGGTGCACTCAAACCCGGTAACGGAGGAGGTAATGGTTTTTCGGGAGCAGGGAGTAGCGCCACACTCCAGGAGGAGCTGAAAGCCGCAAGACTCCAGGTCAACGAGCTAAGTGGGAAGGTGATGAAGCTCCAGTACGAGAACCGGGTGCTAATCTCCAATATGCAGCGCTGTGACCTGGCAGCACACTTGGGAATGCGCTCCAGTAGCCCACGGGATAGCGACGTGGATAGTGATGCCGGGCGGAGGGAACCAGATGAGGATGAGACTGCCAGGCTTCTGCTGCTCCACCCCAAACGTGAGGGTCCTGTTGGTGGTGAGAGCGACTCTGATGACTTGTTTGAGAAGACGGCCACCTCTGGATTCGCCAGTGGCGAGAAACCCTCAGATACCGGTGAGCTGGGAGCGGCCGAGTTGGCCCAGCGGAGACGGGAAGACCGAGAGACGCTCAGCAACGTCAGGCGTGAAGCTGAGCGGCTCGGGAAAACAGTGGAGCGGCTCATCACGGATACGGACAGTCTCATCCGCGAAGGTCGTCTGGTAGTCCTGGGAGGGGACCTTCTTGTGGAGGGTTCAGAGTTCAGGGGCGATGGAGACTCTGCTGAATCGAAACCCGACTCTCAGGTGCTGGATTCCATCAACACCCGCATGAGGGCTTTCCGTACGGAACTCCAGCAATTCATGGACAAAGTGGACCATCTAGGGGAGGGTCTACGGGACCGGGTCGATGACCTTTCCCCCATGCCCAACCTAACTGAATCTAGCAGCTTCCTTTCCACCGTTACCTCCATGTCAAGGGACTCGCCTATCGGCACACTGGGAAGGGATCTGGTGACGGACTTCCAGGTAGGATATGTGTAACTCGACCCTTCATCTTTCTTCAGTGTTTGCCTTCACATACGATCACATGACATGGCAACTTCCTTTTTCCTTTGCTGCTTCCTCATTTGAAAGTCCCTTTTTGAGAATGCACACACCTTTATATTGGTTCTGCATCTTCATGTGCCATATACCGTCAGTCCTGAAAGTCCTGAATGCACCACAAAGGAAGCTATTCAACTAAATTTGGCTGGCATGACTCGTCAACTCAATATATATATGTAAGGCAAAAAAAAAAGGGATAGTTCACCCAAGACTAAAACTTCTGTCATCATTTATTCATCCTTTTCTGCAAAACACAAAAGATTACATTTTAAGAATGCGTCAGCTGTTTTTGTCCATATTATGAAAGTCAGTGGGACTTTCAAGCTCCAAAAAGGCCAAATTAATCCATGTATCGTGACTGCCTGGTATATTCTAACTCCTCTGAAGATGAACAGAGGTTCAATCAGCAAAGGCATATTTTTGATCTGTTTATCTTGCAAAGCGAGTCATATAGATTTTTTTCGAACTACCTTTGTCTTTCTTGGAGCTTGAAAATTTTGAAAGTCGCATTGTCTAAAAACATCTGAAAATATCATCTGCTATGTTGTTCAGAAGATAGAACATTTGGTTACACTTTATTTTAAGGTGTCAGTATTACAGTGTATTTATACATTTAATTACTGAGTAATGATAATTAACTACATGTAAATACCATAGGGTTTAGGGTTCGTTGCATGTAATTATGCATCATTTACTACAGTAACTCAATGTAACGTGTAGCAATGACACTGTAAACTAAAGTGTTTCCGAAAAAGTCTACAATTTTGGAATGACATTGAGGGTGCATAAATAATAGTGTTGTAGTCAAGATTACGAGACCAAGCCGAGACCAAGACCAATGTGTGTTGAGACCAAGACAAGACCAAGACCAGACCAGCACTTCTTAAATTCATAGTCTTGGTCTGAGTCCTCTTAGTCTGAGACCAAGACAAGAGTACAAATGTGGTCGAGACCAAGACCAAGACCGGTCATAAGTACTACAACACTAGTAAATAATGACAGAATTTTCATTCTTGGATGAACTATTTCTTTATATTATTCCTATATAAGTCAAGCTTTGCTCTGGATGCATCACTTGAATGCAGACGGTAGAAGTAAACATTTCCTTCTCTGGTAACTACACTACCTCTTGCTAAAGTGGGATTTCATCAAGCTACGACTGCAGGCATCCATGCAAAACCTTAAATAAGTTTGGTCTGTTCTCTTACCCATAACTAAACTCATCAAACCAGAGACAAAAACACCCAATTCAGAGATAAAAGGGGGAATGGAGAGACTTGCTTGATATGTGGAGCTGTAGTCAGAGCATTTGACTAGCAAAGCTGGTTATCCAGTTGCCTTGCTTGATATCAGTGATACTTCTGATCATTTGTTATAAGTTATGTGTGTGAAAGATTAATGGGAGTTATGTTCTGATTGACCTGCTCCGAGATTAATGAGAGAGTAAAACAGCAGAAGACAGAGTTGGTGAGATGTTTGTGATGGGTGCTTTTTTAAATTCACTTTGAGATGAATAACCTCAATATAACCTTCAGCTTAAAGGGTTAGTTCACCCAAAAATGAAAATTATGTCATTAATTACTTACCCTCATGTCGTTCGACACCCGTCAGACCTCCGTTCATCTTCGGAACAGAAATGAAGATATTTTAGTTGAAATCTGATGCCTCTGAAAGGCCTCCATTGGCACAATGGCACGTTACACTCTCAAGACCCTTAAAAGGTACTAAAGACGTCGTTACAAAGTCCATCTCACTACAGTGGTTCTAAAATAACTTTATGAATCAGCGAGAATTATTTTCGTGCACAAAAAAACCCTAAATAACGACTTACATAGTGATGACGTTTTCAAAACAAGGCATCATGAAGCTTCGAAGCGTTATGAATCAGTGAGTCGAATCATGATTCGGATTGCGTGTCAAACCGCCAAACTGCTGAAATTTGGCGATTCAAACTGCTGATTCGACTCGCTGATTCATAATGCTTCGAAGCTTCATGATGCCTTGTTTTGAAATCATCATCACTATGTAAGTCGTTATTTAGGGTTTTTTTGCGCACAAAAACTATTCTCGCCGATTCATAAAGTTATTTTAGAACCACTGTAGTGAGATGGACTTTGTAACGACGTCTTTAGTACCTTTTAAGGGTCTTGAGAGTGTAACGTGCCATTGTGCCAATGGAGGCCTTTCAGAGGCATCAGATTTCAACTAAAATATCTTCATTTGTGTTCTGAAGATGAACGGAGGTCTTACGGGTGTCGAACGACATGAGGGTAAGTAATTAATAACAGAATTTTCATTTTTGGGTGAACTAACCCTTTAAAGTTAGGCATTTGAACAGGTCTGCCAGACGCCTCAGACCAACACTCGTTCACCTACTATATTACTAGTGCTATGTTTATGTAAATTAATTTTCTGCATGCATGGACTACCCAGGTGACCTGCTGTATTTGCCAAAATGTGCACAATACGTCAGGGAACACTATGTGCAGGGCTTGACATTAACACCCACAACCCGCCAAATGCGTGTGTATTTCAGCAGTGGTGTGTAACGCAGTCACTCCTAATAGCCACGTTGGCAATATAAATATAATGCATACAGTTTTCAATTGTAGTCTTTTAGAAAAGGCATCTGAAGTAATAAACTAAGAGCAATGTAGTGTTGTAAAAAAAAATTCAAAACATATCGATACTGAAATATCTGAAACGCTTACTCATTTTGCGCAAAACAGACACACGATACCAGCGTCTCTTTCTCTTTCTCTCTCTCATCTCTCCGACAGCGAGTGACACACAAACCCGCCTCCACTCACTCACTGGCTTCATTTTCTCCGGATGAATATTGTTGCTGTTACAGGGCTTGAGTTTCACCGTGGGACTGTGCATAATTTTACTCATTCCCACAGATTTGTAGTCAAACACCCAAAGTGTGTGCACATAAAGCCGCCTCTTTCGCTGCTTATTGCACTTAAACAGTCAAACACACACTAGGTCTGTCGCGAGAACAAATTTTGCTGAACGATAAATTGGCCAAGAATTTTTTGTGATAAACGATAATATTGTCGTTCTGAGAACATTTTCATCTAAAATAATGATAATGGCATAATAATGCAGGTACACCTTTTCAAAGATCAATAAACTTTTATTTCTAAAGACTATTTTACACTGAAAATGAAAAACAATTTAAAAGTCCACAATAAATTAACAAAACAACCAGAAACAATAAAAGCAATGGACTCTCAGTCTGTTAACAAAAAAATGTAAAAAACAATAAATAAAATGGATGAAAACTGCAATGGATGATTGTGTTTTAGGTGCATATTATGGGTGGCACGGTACGTATCACGGGTTTAGGCTCACGGTTTTCAGTTCTGTACGGTTTTTGTTGGTTGTTTTTTCTTTTAATCGTTAACACTCCAGAAATGTACTTCAGCGAGAGAGAGAGAGAGAGAGAGAGAGAGAGAGAGAGAGAGAGAGAGAGAGAGAGAGAGAGAGAGAGAGAAAGCGCGCGAGAGAGAGATGAGGAAAACAAACAAGCATGCAAGTGGAAATTGTCTCGGCCGGAAAAATTATCGAGCTAATTTTTTTTAATGTGCGATTAATTGATTTATTGACTATCGCGACAGGCCTAACACACACAAAATAATGTCAAAATGCCGGTCTTGGTGAGTATTCATGTAAACACAGTCAGTTCTGTTTTAAGCGAACGTAAACAGTTGAGAAAGAAAACGCATGTGTAACAGTGTAATGGATCCGTGCATCAGCTCTTAAAGGGACAGCAGCCTAATATACCTGCTGCCAAATTATCAGATAATTTTATAAATATCTAAACGGCAGTTTTTCCCCATGTATCGATGTCAAAATTGTGTCCAGTGAAAATGCTGAGTGGCTCGTAACTTTGGAAAATCCGGTGAGCTAAAAAGTTAATGTCAAGCCCTGACTGTGTGGAATAGTATATCCCACAATGCAATGCTCATCTCCTTTACCCACACATGCCAGAGTGCCACCCGGCTCAGCCAAGATGCCCTTACCTGTCCTATCCTAGCAGTAACCGCCCTCGATGCTGCTCATGAACACCTGCATCTGTACCTGCCCTCTCCTCATACCCACAATCCCCTTGTCTTGCCCTGCAGGGGGATATTACCTGCATGGCTTCGCTTCACAGGACTATGTTGGCTGTCATTGATTTGCAGGGTCCAAAATGTATTGTGCCAACAGCGAGTGAACTGAGAAATATTTGCCTGCCGTAAAAAATTTTTTTTTTGTATTTTACAATTACAATTTTTTCATGCATACTTATTTGTCACAAATAGCATTGTGTGATTAACAGCATAATATACTATATAAACACGAGGGCATTTGGCCAGAGCACGTACTTGCATTTTCCAGTGCATCGAAGCATGAAGTTGATCTTGCGTTGATAGAAGCTAATAACCGAATGCAAGACAGATACTTGCTTAAAGTCTGGCCTTCTGACAAAAATGTGGACATGCATTATGCTTTTAATCCTTGTGTTTTCATATGCATGTTGCACTTCTTAATAAGGATATCGTAATTAGCTAAATTCATCCTATTTTAATTCGATGTATTGGCACTTGTCAATTTTGGACCCTGTTGATGTGGCATGATGCATACTAACACCAGTTAAGATGTTTTTCCATCACATTGGTTCTGGCCTTGAGCAAATCTAGTCGTTTTTTGATTTGCACAGTTAATGCTGATGCAACATATGTGGAGCATGCATCCATAAATATGAGATATGACATAAAAGAAGTGCTTACACTGCGTTTTTTGTTTTCCGAATAACCTCCAGAGGCGGCGTAGGACCTGTAAACACACTCTGAATACACTGAATGTCTGTGTCTCTGTATATTTATGTGCTCGTTCTCAGGAATAATGCAGCTGATCTGCCGGTGTCTTTTGTCTCAGTGAATGAGTTCCACATGTTTAAAGGGTTAGTTCACCCAAAAATGAAAATTCTGTCATTAATTCCTCACCCTCATGACCTCCGTTCATATTCGGAACACAAATGAAGATATTTTTGTTGAAAGCTGATGGCTGAGAAAGGCTTCAGACAGGCCTCCATTGGCATTCAGTACATTGACACTCCCAAGACCCATAAAAGGCACTTAAAACGTTGTTACAAACTCTATCTCACCACAGTGACTCTACAATAATTTTATGATGCGACGACAATAGTTTTTGTGCGCAAAAAAAAATCAAAATAACAACTTTATTCCACCTCTTCTTGTCTTCTTGTGCCTCCACGACGCATGCGCGAGAATATGACGTAGCGCCGGCGTTCGGGAATCCATGAAATGCACACTTTAACCCCATTTTGAGCACTACGCCAAGACCTAAAGCACGATCAATGTAGAATTCAACAGCTTAGACACGCGCGTCTTCCTCTGCTTGTAAACAAATCCCTTCTGGGTCATGTGTCCGAGCGCCGGATCTGCGTCATATTCTCGCGCATGCGTCGTGGAGGCACACACGGAAGACAAGAACAAGCTGGATAAAGGCGTTATTTAGATTTTTTTTTGCGCACAAAAACTATTGTCGTCGCATCATAAAATTATTGTAGAGTCACTGTGGTGAGATGGACTTTGTAACAACGTTTTAAGTGCCTTTTATGGGTCTTGTGAGTGTAAATGTACTGAATGCCAATGGAGGCCTATCTGAAGCCTTTCTCAGCATCAGCTTTCAACAAAAATATCTTCATTTGTGTCTGAAGATGAACGGAGGTCTTACAGGTGTCGAACGACATGAGGGTGAGGAATTAATGACAGAATTTTCATTTTTGGGTGAACTAACCCTTTAAGTGTCATATATGCTTCATAGTCTCAGAAAGCTGCCTTCCATAGGACTGCTTGTAGCTTTTTTCCTGCTTTGTGCTTTGAAACTGCTTTATGATAACATGAGTCAATTTTCCAACAAATAACCTTTTCTTTAAACTACGGTTTGACGATATTTTTGTAGTTTATCGTATTCTGAGCGTTTGGAAATTTTTGAATATTCCAGCGTCTGAACATGATTTCGTCCAACATTTTCCTATTGCTCCACTCTGATTGGTTAATTCACTTATTTGGCTCATGTTCATTGGTGGTGGAGCCCATTGGTTCTTTGCTTTGGGTCACTTCAATCCAACCACAGATCCACTCTTCATCAAGCATGAAGTCACGACCTGATCATCTCACATCTATGAACGGTTTGATGTCCCGCACAGTTAATGATAACAGACCTGCGAGCGCTCCTATAGGATGTGTATTTAAGAGCTTCCGCTCACTGCGCTGCTTCCATCGCATGGCCGAGCTTCGCTGTGAGCTGCCGTCATGCCAAATTCAAGCCCCTGGCCAAATCCTACCCACCTTGGAGCTGTTTGTTATGCCTCATCCAAAAGCCTTTAGCATTATTCTGTTAGTGCTGATCAGAAACTTACAGTTATAATCAAATACACCAATGGCAGTTTTGTTAGTATGAGGCAGTTAGTATAAGTTAACTATGTGTGTATGTAGCTATATGATTATCGGATGGCTTTTCTTTCAGGATGCACTCTAAAAAATGCTGGGTTAAAAACAACCGAAGTTGGGTTGAAAATGGACTAACCCAGCAATTGGGTTGTTTTAACCCAGTGAATGTTTTTTTAACCCAGCGGTTGGGTTAAATGTTTGCTTAAAACAACCCAATCGCTGGGTTTAAACAACCCAATTGCTGGGTTAGTCAATTTTCAACCCAACTTGGGTTGTTTTTAACCCAGCATTTTTTAGAGTGTGGGGAATTTACTTTATAAAAATAATGTGGATCAAACATATTTATTAATGATCTTAATGATTTATTTATTAATTAATTATTTATAATTCATTTATTAATTATATATATATATATATATATATATATATATATATATATATATATATATATATATATATATATATATATATATATATATATATATATATATATATATATATATATATATATATATACATTAGGGGTGTAACGGTACACAAAACTGACGGTTCGGTACGTACCTCGGTTTTGAAGTCACGGTTCGGTACGAGTTCGGTACAGCAGATTTACAAAATTGCTTTTTATTTATTTTTTATATTTAACAGTGGTTTACTGGAGAAAAAAGTGTCCTTGAATGAATTAAATTATATCTAAAAGTTTATTTAAGATATTTCTGTAAATTATATAGGGAGCCCTTACTTGTACATTAATATTAAAGGTTCACAACAGAGCCCAAACTATTAGCCTAAATTCAGTTGCTATTTATTTTTAGGTATAATAATCAACACTCAAATAACACATTGTGTGCAAATATGTAAACTTCACATAAGGCAGTTTTTGCATTAACTTCTAAATCTAATTATAAAATATTTTTTTTCTCCAAATCGTTGTTGAAATATAATAATTTATATACAGTGTCTGTCATTTTCATGACAGGTTTATTTAACATGCATGAAATAATCAAGACATCACTAACAGGTTAAGTAGAATATAATGAATATAACGGTTAATATAGAGCATATATTTAGCGAAAGAGTTGATTTCTCTTGTGAATAAAATTCTGTGGACACTGAATGACTGCCTGAGGTAAATGTGATGCTAACGTTACATGACATTGTTTAGTTCACAAGCAGTTATATTGACATCTTTCCGCAGTTGAAACACTGATTTAGCGATTACACCACATATATACATGACAGTAAATTGTAATGTATCCTCAGCATACCTTCAGATCGTCATTCATGTTTATTCTTGAATCTTTAGTAACAGATGATCGATCGCCTTCACAGATGATCGCGTTCACGCGCGTGCGCGGCCGCTTGAACTGTGATCAGTGACCAGTCACGCCACATAGAGCGTCAAAACGGCATTTATCGTTTGAATTTCATGATAATATGGACTGAATACTTAATATGTTGGTGTGGGAACTCGGATTGAAGTGTGTTCCGCGCTTACAACAAGCCGACTGTTAACTGTTAAACATTACATTCATAACCGTTCGGTACACGCGTGCACCGTACCGGAAGCCCTGTACTGAAACGGTTCAATACGAATACGTGTACCGTTACACCCCTAATATACATACATACATACATACATACATACATACATACATACATACATACATACATACATACATACATACATACATACATACATACATACATACATTTAATGGTTAATAAATAATTAATAATTTTAATGTTGTTTTAATTAATTATTTTAATTAATGTAGTTAATTATTGAATATAATATAATGAAAATAAAAATTATATAGTTAAAAATAAATATCATTATTTTAATGTCACTATATAGTGTTTTTACTTTTTTAATTATCTTAATATTAATAAAACTAATAATTAAAATAATATTATTATTATGAAATGTATTACTTTCATTATGTGCTTAATAATTAATATATTAACATGGATATATATATATATATATATATATATATATATATATATATATATATATATATATATATATATATATATATATATATATATATATATATATATATATATATATATATATATATATATATATATTTATATTAATTTAATAGTTCATAAATTATTTATAATTTTAATGTTTTGTTTGAAATAATTTGTTTTAATTCATTTAATTATTGAAAATAATATAATGAGAATAAAAGTTATTAAATATTTTTAAATAATTATAATTGTTTTAATGTGACTATTGTGTTTTTATTGTTTTAATTATCAGCTTAATATTAATAAAACTAATAATTATAATAATGTAATTATTTAGGAAAATTAATTAAATTATTTTAACTATATAATATGTGTGTGTGTGTGTGTGTGTGTGTGTGTCTATACACACACACACATATATATATATATATATATATATATATATATATATATATATATATATATATATATATATATATATATATATATATATATATATATATATATATATATATATATATACACTCTAAAAAAAAAAAGGTTCTATATTGCACCAAAAATGGTTCTTGGCTCGTAATCATAGGGGAACCTTTTTTAGTGCTATATAGCACCAATTTTGGTGCTTCAGTGGTTCTTCAGCGGTTCTTCAGAGGTTCTTCAGCGGTTCTTCAGAGGTTCTTCAGCGGTTCTTCAGCGGTTCTTCAGCGGTTCTTCACCGGTTCTTTGACTAAGGTGCTATATAGCACCTCTGAAGAACCACTGAAGAACCACTGAAGCACCAAAATTGGTGCTATATAGCACTAAAAAAGGTTCCCCTATGATTACGAGCCTTTTTTTTAGAGTGTATATATATATATATATATAGTTATTTATTTATTTATATAGTAGTTAATAAATAAAATACATTTTAATCAAACAAATATATTATATAGTTAAATAATTAATATATTTTTTATTATTGTTGTAATTATTAGCTTAATATTAATGAAGCTCTATTTTCCAGTTGTATTAGTAAAACCCCTGAAGGACTTTTTGTGATTAGGGTTTTGACCGGGGTTTGGATTTGGCTCGACACATTAGCGTTTAGCCCCTGCTGTCACTGCACATTTTGGGTTATTGGTTGTAAGACTCATGGATCCCCATCGCATGCGCTTCATAACCAGTGTTTTGCATTCTTTTTTTCCCCTTGGCCCTTCCCCTCTTCTCTCTTTGTCCCTCATTCCGTTCCCAGATGTTTCAGCCCATGATTCTGTTCCTCCTCATTCTCGTCCTCTTCTCATCTCTCTCCTACGCCATCATCTTTAAGTTGGTCTTTCTTTTTGCGCTTTTCTTTGTCTTGTAGCCTGCTGGCTCTCTTTTTTTTTTCTCCATTGGATCATTATTATTTAATTCATAATCATTTTTTGGGAGTACAATGTGTGTCACCCTTTCTTGCATTTCACACTTTTTTAAGTTTTGCTTAAACCCACATTCAGTCCCCCCCCCCCCCTCACTCTTTCTCGTCTGGTGTGTGTCGATTCTGTTTGTCGTTCACCGATCCCCATGCACCTCCCTCTGTCTCCTCCTCTCCTCCACCTCCCCAACCCCTTCCCTCACTCACAGTACGGGCGAAGGGAGGAGCAGGAGTGGTGCCTAGACCGGCAGAGTGGCACGGAGGGCGCCGCTAAGGGGTCGGCCACAGCCAGGGCAGCCCCTGGACTCAGTAGATACGCCAGGCCACACAGTTTCAGACCCGAGGTCAGTGCCTCGTTCATCACTAAGACCAGATTTACGTTTCCAAGTGTCCTTGCAGGGCCTCTGTGGACTGAAACACCTGACAGCGTAATGTGCTGCATTAGTGAGATGCTGAACTGGGTATATAGATGTATTACAGATACAACTTAGTTTCTGAAAAGCCTTGGATATCTTTGGATGAAAATACAGAAGTAGCTGGAGCAATAATTCCAACATGCATTGTTTTTCACTGCATGTCATAATATGCCTTTGTGCAAGTTGAACATTTCTTAAGATTTATATTATTTGATATGATTCTGCATGCACACGTTTAACATATGCAACATGTAATGCAGTGTGTGACAATGCAAAAATATTCATAATAGGCAGACAAATTGAGAATATTATTTTATTAACCCAAATTTTATTTAATTGTTGTTCATTTAATTGCCATTTGATTCATGTTTATTTAATAGAAAATAAATGTTGATGTCAATATTATTAAAATTGTATACACACACACACACATTTATATCAATTTAATAAGTAATAATAAGTAATAAATGCACTTTATGGTGCTCCTGTATGCAGCTGTTAAAAATCACAGATTTTTTTGTTTCAATGAATATACAATATTTTAATTTGATGAAGTTTTTTATTTAATATTTTGTATTTTTATGGGATTTCTGTACTAAATTAGCCTATATTTATGCAATAATGTGGATCAAACATATTTATTAATGATCTTAATGATTTATTAATTAATTAATTATATATAATAATTAAATTATATATATATATATATATATACATACATATATATATATGTATGTATATATATGTATGTATATATGTATATGTATGTATATATGTATATATATGTATATATACATTTAATGGTTAATAAATAAAATAATACTAAAATCATTTTAATGTTGTTTTAATTAATTATTTTAATTAATGTAGTTAATTATTGAAAATAATATAATGAAAATAAAAATTATATGGTTAAAAATAAATATAATTATTTTAATGTGACTATATAGTGTTTTTATTGTTTTGATTATCTTAATATTAATAAAATGAATAATTAAAATAATATTATTATTATGAAATGTAATACTTTAATTATTTGCTTAATAATTAATATATTAACATGGATATAAATATATAATATTAATTTAATAGTTAATAAATTATTTATAATTTTCATGTTTTGTTTGAATTAATAGTTATTTTCACCTTTTGAGCATAGACCTAAAAAAAATTTATTTCAAACTTAAACTGTCAATCTTTTTTTAAGTGAACTTAAAAAGTTATAGAAGTTAAAGCTTATTATTATGAAAAATATACAAAATAATAAATAAAAAAATTGTATGAAACATTTATTTTCCGAATCATATTTTACTCTAAAACTGTGGGAAAGGCAAAGCCATGAATCTTAACAAATTTGAAGTTGATATCTTTAAAAACGAGCTTTCAATAAGATTTTGTTTGGGCGCAGTACCAAATTCGCAATTCATTTCCAATGCACTCATTTTTGACCTCAAGGAGTTTAAGTGTGACTATTTTTATACCTTTTCGAATCATGTCCATGATATTTTGTGTGTTTGTGTGTGTGTTCACATAGCAAGTGCCAAAACCTTTGCCAAGTTTCATACCATTTTGATGAAGAAGAAAAAAATTGGTCAAAGATGACAGTAGAGCACCAGAGGGTTAAAAGTTTCTTTAAAATATGACCATATCACATGAAAAGCCACTGCTGTCAAAGCTATCCGGAGATAACCAAGGCTTTAATCCCCTTTTTAACAATAAAACAGTCAATGTTTTGATGGTGAATGGAGAAATAGAGTGCAGGAATGCCTTTCCTTGTGAAAATGTGTAGTACAGATCAAAACAGAGGAACTGTTCACACACTGGTTTTACGATGAAGCTTTCCATCCTGAAACAAGAATGGCCTCAATGTGCTCTGAGATACCAGATCTTAAAAATCTGAACCACGAGGGTTTCGTGTCGACCTGAAGTATTTATGAATATGGCTCCAGATTTCAAAATAAAAGTTTTATTAGCTTTGAAATGGACATGACTGCACTGGTGTTTGAGCACAAAGGTAACAGTGTGTGAACAAATCTCCCACCAGAACTATTAGATCTGTCTCTAGATCTGTTTCAGAACCTAGTGTGTGTTTTGTAGGCAGCATATCTGCATATGCATACTATACACACATAGTCTGCTCTAAACAATGGACAATGCCTAAAGTAAACCAAAAATCATTGCATTACTTGCAAGGTAACTTTCTTTATGGCAAATTTAATCCCACAATGCATTAAATATATAATGATTAGACTATGCATGCAATTGTTTTATTTCCAAAATGTGATTAATATAATATGATAAAATATAATATAATTAATATAATATAACATATTATAATATGATATAACTTAACTAGATTATGCATGAAATTATTTTATTTCCAAAAATGTATTTAAGTATTTTATAATAATATAATTCATAACATAATATAATATAAGACATTATAATATGATTCATATAATATAGTATAATATGATATGATATAATAATGTATAATGTAATGTAATATAATATGATTTAATATAATATAAAGTAATATAATATGATATAATATAATTAGATTATGCATTAAATAGTAATATAATATTACATATAACATATAATATAACATAACTTAAAATATGACATATAATATAACATATAACATATAATATATAATATAACATAACATAAAATATATAATATAACATATAACATATAACATATAATAAAACATATAACATATAATATAACAACTTAAAATATGACATATAATATAACATATAACATATAATATATAATATAACATATACTATATAATATAACATATAGTATAACATATAAATAATATAACATATAATATAGCATAGCATATAATAGAAATAATATAACATAACATAATATAACATAGAAATAACATAACATATAATATAACATATAAATAATATAACATAACATATAATATAACATATCATATACTATAACATATAAATAATATAATATAACATATAACATAACATACAGTATAATATAACATATACATAATATAATATAACATAAATAATACAACATATAATATAACAAATAATATAACATATAACATATCATATAATATAACATATACATAATATAACATAACATATAATATAACATATAAATAATATAATATAACATATAAATAATATAACATATAATATAACATATACATAATATAACACAACATATAACATATAAATAATATAATATAACATATAACATAACATATAAATAATATAACATATAATATAACGTATAAATAATATAATATAACATATAACATAACATATAAATAATATAACATATAATATAACATAGAAATAATATAATATAACATATAATATAACATATCATATAATATAACATAACATATAATATAACAAATAATATAACATATAACATAACATTGACTATATGCCAATATTTGTATTTGGTATATTTATGCTTATTGAATATTTTGTTGTTAACTTGATGCCCATGTATGGCGTTCCAAATCCCTTATTTATGATGCTGCCTATGAAGACAGCAAGGGAGCTCACTAGGTTTTGAAACAGAGCCTGATTTCAGAGGGAAAGAATGAAGAGCAATTCTCTCTAACTTGTATATCTTTATTTAATTAATAAATCCTTAAAGTAATACAACTGAATGGAAGAGTGCCAGTAGTCATAAAATATCACTTCCGATTATTTTATAGAAGGTTATTAGACCAAAAAAACAACAGCAGCGACTCATCTGATGCAACTAAATGAAACACTAGACATAGCTGAGAGCAGTTCATTTAATTCACAGCATTGTTTCACAGTGATTCTTTTGGTTTGGTCTCACTCCACTCGCACCACTGCTGTTTGTGTAAAATCACACTGGTCTGTCATGAATTACGACACTCACCATCCTCTCACGCATGCAGGAGCGTTGATGTTTCCGTTTGTAACATGAGAACAACGTCAGGGTGTGTGTTAATCATGCCATCAATTAAAGGGTTAGTTCACCCAAAAATGAAAATTCTGTCATTAATTACTCACCCTCATGTCGTTCGACACCCGTCAGACCTCCGTTCATCTTCGGAACAGAAATGAAGATATTTTAGTTGAAATCTGATGCCTCTGAAAGTCATCCATTGGCTCAATGGTACTCTACACTCTCAAGACCCTTAAAGGTCCCATTTTTCGTGTTTTTTTGAAGCTTTGATTGTGTTTACAGTGTGCAATATAACATGTGTTCATGTTTCGCGTGTAAAAAAACACAGTATTTTTCACACAATTTACTTATCTGTATACTGCTGTTTTCACTGTCCTCAAAACGGCTTGAAAGATTTCCCTGTTCTATGAAGTCCCTCCTTCAGAAACACGTAACGAGTTCTGATTGTGCCAGCGGTTCCCGTGTTGTGATTGGACAGCAGCTTAGCGCACGCAGAGCGCACGTTACCGGAAAGGTCACGCCTCTCACCATAACGGGGATGCATGCGCTCAATGATCTCTAAGTACAGCGTCCCTGGGAAAGCCAAACAAAGGTGACTTGACTCCGGGATGAAAATAACAGCGTCTCGACGACATGGCAACAAACAAACTATACGAACGCAACCGAACGCAACACTTCCTATTCTCCACGCGGGAGCAACAAGACCACGCCCCCTTTTTCGCGTGTTCTTGTGGGCGGAGGTTAGTCGACAAACTGCTCTACTGACGTCATTAAAGCAGGAAATACCAGGATGTAGTCCTAACCAGCCGTTCGCTGTAGGCTTTGAAAGGGAACTTCTGTTAAATAAAATATCTCGCTTGGCATTGAACTTTGAGCTTTATAATTTTACAGGTATTATAAATGCTCTAACAGCAACATTACACACTAACTAAAGTTTGAAAAATGGGATCACGAAGAACAGGCCCCTTAAAAGGTACTAAAGACGTCGTTACAAAGTCCATCTCACTACAGTTCTACAGTTACAGATCGGCGACAATAGTTTTTGTGCGCAAAAAACCCCTAAATAACGACTTACATAGTGATGACGATTTCAAAACACAGCATCATGAAGCTTCGAAGCGTTATGAATCAGTGAGTCGATTCAGCGGTTTGAATCGCCAAATTTCAGCAGTTTGGCGGTTTGACACGCGATCCGAATCATCATTCGGCTCAGTGATTCATAACGCTTCGAAACTTCATGATGCTTTGTTTTGAAATTGTCATCACTATATAAGTCGTTATTTAGGGTTTTTTTGTGCACAAAAACTATTGTCGCTGATTCATAAAGTTATTTTAGAACCACTGTAGTGAGATGGACTTTGTAACGACGTCTTTAGTACCTTTTATGGGTCTTGAGAGTGAACCGTGCCATTGTGCCAATGGAGGCCTTTCAGAGGCATCAGATTTCAACTAAAATATCTTCATTTCTGTTCTGAAGATGAACGGAGGTCTGACGGGTGTCGAACGACATGAGGGTGAGTAATTAATGACAGAATTTTCATTTTTGGGTGAACTAACCCTTTAATATGCGTTTGCATTTAATTTGTTGTACATCTATATGGTTGTCTAAGCTTCAGTTTCAGCGTGAACTGGACAGCCCGACCAAACAGCTGAAAGAAAGTGCATTTATCAGCTTGTGATAAACAACATTTCGCATTTACATAGTCCTCCTGAGAAGTTCCCTACAGTTTTAAGTTCAGAAGTCTTAGTTTTTTAGGCATTTTGACTGGAACTAATGGATGCAGGTCATTTTAGATCATACTACTCACAAAGACAGATTTTTTTTTAGCACTATTGTAACAAACTAAAAGAACAAAAGATGTGCATTAGTTATGCATCGTGATTGTGCTTTCAGCTGCCAGTAAGAGTAATTTAACACTGTCCCTCTAAAATCAGATGAGTATGTCCAAGTTAGCCTCTGCCATGATATTTTAACTGACTCACCCTTGAAATTCAGCGCTAAAAAACAAAGGCGTTTCTTTCTCACTATGAGCTGCTGTTGCATTTCCAATGCACTCACTCATTACTCAAGGCAGCATATGCTTATTTTACATTATATTTATGCATATGAATCTCCACTCTTACGATTAAAGGGGTCATGACATGGATTTTCAAAATTATTTTAATGTTCCTTGAGGTTCACTAATAATGTTAATACAATTTTATGCACAACATTTTTTATATATATTGACTTTTTTAATTAAAAATATATACAATTATTTTCAACCCTCATTCTGAGCCTCGGTCTGGAATAGTCCGTTTTTAGGTGACCGCTCCTTTAAGGCTCGTCAGTAAACGTCCACTGGTTGGCAAGTTTCATTGCATTGAGGTGACCATTTCCTATTTGAGTGCATGGTCAAAATATCACTAAAATTTCATTTGTTATTAACTTTTAATTAAAAAACAGGGACAATACATTTATGAAGGATTTTGTTGTTGTTGTGGGCTCCCTTTATTATTATTAACATTAATTATTATTAGGATTTAGTTTGATTATTAGGATTTTTGGTCTGGATTTAATACAATTCAACGCACCTGCAAAAAAAAATGAAACCAGTTAATAGTAACCATTGTAAATAACAAGCAGTTCAAAACAATATTATAACATGACTTAACAAAAACACATTACAAAAATAAAACAACATAAATATGATAAATAATAATTTTATAATTGTATTTAATATTTTAATTTTCACAAGTTTATACTATATAAATTTCGTAGTGCACCTTTAAATTGAGCAATAATAGCATAGAGTGTAAATGTTTTATATTTATTGAAATTATTACATGGATGCCGCCATATTGGGACAATAATGCCGTCCCTACACCTACTGTACCCATAACCGATAAACACTTTATTATTAAACGCACATAAGACACATTATTTCGACTTTTTTAATATTTTCTTCATGTTTATTGAAAATAAATGCCTTTCCGATCTGTTATGTGATGGGAAAAGGAGTAGAATGAGTTCGGCAAAAGGCGGAATCAAACTTGGGTCGTTTTGCATCACAACTTCATGCCACACACCTTAACCCCTACACTATTAGTGCTGTTGACTATCCCTCATCTTCTGTAATTGTGCCTGTCCCAACCAGACGTCAGTGGGTGGAGTTAGTGTAAATAGCCTCTGCTAACAAGACAACCTATTTGCATTTAGTGTAAATAGACACTCCGATAAAATAAACCATCCACTTGTTCCTGATGCTGGGATCCTTCTGAAGTCTGTACAGAGACGCAGACCAGCTGTTTAAACTGGACACGTCAAAGCGAATGATCCTTCACTCCTCCATTTGTCCTGTTGTCGACAGACTCGAGTGTGTGGAGTAAAGTGAACACACATCTGTATACTGTATCCAGTGTAGACAACTTCAGTCATTCTAATGGCTTCTATTTGTTTTGACGCGACGCTCACATCCAGTGCAGGCAAATGTCAGCCGTTAAGCGACTGAACGCCAGTGGGCGGGGCCTATGCTGTAATGATATATAACTATTGGTCGATGTCTTGCTCTGGAGGCGGGCTTATGCAAATGTGTCCGCCCGTGTGACGTCACAGATCCCGCAATATCAAAATGAGCCGCTTTTGGAGCTTGATTAAATAAATGCTTTGTTTATAATGTGGAGAATGATTTATACTATGAAACTTGCAAGATGTTTTAATAGTACAAAAACCTCTTATATGTCAAAAGGTCAGTTTGATTTCTCATGTCATGACCCCTTTGTTAGAACTTACAAACAGCAGCACACCACGCACAGATTTAATATTTCTTTACTGTAAAATCTGAATTAATTATGAGCCTCTACATTTATTCTCTTGCATTTGACACCAGAGATCTGGTGAGTTTATTAGGAAACAGTTGCAATAAGAATAGTGTCCTATTCATCAATACTATAAACATAGGCTAATTTCATATTCTCCTCCCTAACCAGCCATGAAACAGAAACATTTGATAGAATAGACAGAGAAGATACTGAAACGATCGCCTCACCTCTGCTTGGGTGCATGTCACTGCTGTGTTTATGTCTGCATGAAATTGATGGTGTCTCTCTTGAAAGTGCTGGGATTTTGAGACTGGTGTTGTGTGTTCTGCTGGGATCCAGTTTCGTGAGCCGACCCTGCCTGAGGCGGGAATGCCTACCAGAGAGATACAGCTACGGCTGGACCACGACAGGAGGATGAGAGCTGGACCGGAGGAGAGAGACAGCTTCACCTCATCCATCACTCAGGTACGTGTGCTTCACTTTGAGGAGGAGGATCAGTCGGTGTCAATAGCCTCGTGTGCGGCACGCAACATATAGTGCAGCTGCGCTTCGGGCGTCCCGAGTTCAAGTCCCGGCTCGTGGACCTTTCCCGATCCCATTCCCCTCTCTCTTCTGTCAACTAACTGTCCTATCTAGGGATGTCCAGATCCGATCACGTGATCGGAAATCAGGCCCGATCACGTGGTTTCAGACTCGATCGGAATCGGACGTTACCACCCGATCAGGACTCGGATATACATGTATATATATTCTCATTATTTTTTAACACATCTATAGTTATGCGGTGGCACAGAGTTAGACCCTTGTGACTCCACACAGAAACAGCAATGCGTGCGGCATGACATCACTTTGTTGCAGAGACGCTATTGGTTAAATAAGGTGTATTAAATAAAAAATAAGGAACATCCTGGATCAGTTTTTCCGCTCTTCTTAATTCTTTTTTTATGTATTATAGAAGTATCGGATCAGGACTCGGTATCGGTAGATAATCAAATTCAAATGACTCGGACTAGGACATGAGGGCAAAAAAACCTGATCGGGACATAAAGGCAAAATGCCAATTCAAAGGAATAATATACCAAATATATATACCAAAAGCATCGACTAGACTAGAAGTATAACTAATTGACTAGTCTGTACAACCACTCGGTCATACCAGCGTAACCCTGTAAAGCCTGACATATGAAATAATAGTGATAAAAATCTAAGTTTGCATATGTGTTTTTTGTTGATTTTCATATTTAATACTAGCCTGGTTAAAACCAGACCATTCTCAGTAGTAACTGAGTTATGGTCTGGCAAAGCTTCATAGACAAATCATTTCCAAAGGGGCGTCACCAACGGGCGTCGCTCAAATGCCTCTCGGCGCAATTGGATAGACCTAAAACCAATCAGAGCGATGAGGGAGATGACGTATGCAGAGCGACGGAGAAACATCTGAGACTGGCCGTTTCTCAATATGCGTTCTTGTCTGTACCACTGTCTATGGTCTGTGCTTGTGTTCTCAAATAGGAAATGTCCCCGGTTTCCATTTCAGAAATCTGGTCACCTTACCTAAACCACATATTAATGTTTAATTATTTTTAAAATGTAAACGAAAAGAGGCAGGGTGTTTTATACTTCGTTTTATTATAAATATATAAGATAATGAATGTAGGCCTAACTACGCGTTGCCTGAACCACATGTGTGTGGCTAATATGTTTAAGTTTTTTTTTTTAATGAAATGAGGCAGTGGTGTTTTATGACATATTTTGTACGCGAACTTCTAACTTGCGTCCGTGACTTACCAAGTTTGACTCCGGAGAATGAACTCCCGATGACGGTAATAGTTATTATATTAAACATATTATAGCCACACAAATGTAGTGAAGGCAATGCATATTATCTTCAATGCATGTATATAACAAAACGAAATATTTAAAAAAACCCGGCCTCTTTTCGTTTACATGAAAAAATAAAAACATGTAATATCATGTGTTCATAATATAGCCTATGATTATCACTGTAATACAATGAGATATGATATAAAACAAAACCCAGTCTCTTTTTGTTAAATGTTAGTTTAATGCGTGATCAATATCCATTTTAAAAGTATAAGTAAAAGGTATAAGAAGCTATACAATACATAAAGCAATTCAGTCAAAGAAAGTCAGCGCTAGGAGACTACAACGTAAAGTTTAATAGCTTACAAATATAAAGTTATGAAACTTCACTTTACCCTCAGACAAAACGATCTGTCAGGGAACAAATTATAGATTAATGAGAGCAAAGATCAGCCGTTAGATCTACACAAGACGAATCATATCTTCACATCAGAGCCAGCGGCAGACGGCAGAAGGACTGGCCGAGGAAAGGCGCCTCTCGGTGGGGTTGATCAATTGAGCGCCGCTGGTCCACTGGAGCTCACAACTCCAAAAACGGCAGATCAAATTTTCAAAAAGGCGCTCTCTTCATAAATAAACCACAGATTTTGGCTTTAAAAACAACTACATTCTCGCCTGAAAGGACTTAAAACTATATTTTGTGAAACATTAACACTACCAGAGGGCTCTCGCTAAGACAAGCAAGCTGGTATATCAGACTTTTGCCGAATCCAGTCGGTAAGACAGCGATAACATCTTTTTTAGATATGAAGGCTTCTTGTGTTGTTCTTTGCTCTGGTTTTAACGGAATGGAAAAGTTTAAATCGCTTAAAACAGCCGCGATAGCTGATAGTGATGTTCCACTGCTGCATCCAATTGTAGTCAGTGTACAGAATCTGCTTCACTGTCGCTGCGCTGTCGTCATCGTGTAAAGCCCGCCTCAACGTTTCTGATTGGTGCCTCGATTTCTGGGGCTTAGAAATCATGTTAGAAATGGGTTTGAATGGGCTCTTTGCCAGACTACTTGCAGAGCAAATCTAAATTTGCCGGAAGTTGTCTGGGTTTTCCCAGGCTAATTTAATACATGAGGCTTTTATGCCTCATATTGTATGCTATAGACTTGATCGGTGTCGTTTCATAGATGGGGGCGTGGCATAGGGGCGGAGTTGCCGTGGGGAAAAACAGTCCATTCCCCAACACTGGAAATGCATGGTGTGAACTCAGTATAGCCTATATAGAATCACTTCTGCCTCTCGACAGAGCAAGATACATAGAAAAACTGAGCCGTATAGGGTTGGATTGTTCGTACAGTATCTGTGACTGGAAAAACGACCCAACACAATGGCCAGAGGTGTCATTTTCTCATCAAAATGCATGCTGCTCCCACAAATATTACTTGCCTACTTCATAAATCACCCAGTCTTTCGATGAAGACGTTTATTCAGTGTTCCTGAATTTAATGGATTTAATGTAGGCCTATGTATATTACATACATCTAACGTTTTAAAATGATCATAAAACTTTTCTCGCGCTATGAAATGTTTTTCTGAATATGTTGTGTGCTATGCAAAGGGCGTTTGTTTATGTATTTGTTTGGGCTAGAATATAGACATGAAATGCGCAGAGGCTAATGTAAAACGTTAATTTAAATATTTGTCAAAAGCCTAAAATCCAGTTATATACACTCACCTAAAGGATTATTAGGAACACCTGTTAAATTCCTCATTAATGCAATTATCTAATCAACCAATCACATGGCAGTTGCTTCAATGCATTTAGGGGTGTGGTCCTGGTCAAGACAATCTCCTGAACTCCAAACTGAATGTCAGAATGGGAAAGAAAGGTGATTTAAGCAATTTTGAGCGTGGCATGGTTGTTGGTGCCAGACGGGCCGGTCTGAGTATTTCACAATCTGCTCAGTTACTGGGATTTTCACGCACAACCATTTCTAGGGTTTACAAAGAATGGTGTGAAAAGGGAAAAACATCCAGTATGCGGCAGTCCTGCGGGCGAAAATGCCTTGTTGATGCTAGAGGTCAGAGGAGAATGGGCCGACTGATTCAAGCTGATAGAAGAGCAACTTTGACTGAAATAACCACTCGTTACAACCGAGGTATGCAGCAAAGCATTTGTGAAGCCACAACACACACAACCTTGAGGCGGATGGGCTAGAACAGCAGAAGACCCCACCGGGTACCACTCATCTCCACTACAAATAGGAAAAAGAGGCTACAATTTGCACAAGCTCACCAAAATTGGACAGTTGAAGACTGGAAAAATGTTGCCTGGTCTGATGAGTCTCGATTTCTGTTGAGACATTCAGATGGTAGAGTCAGAATTTGGCGTAAACAGAATGAGAACATGGATCCATCATGCCTTGTTACCACTGTGCAGGCTGGTGGTGGTGGTGTAATGGTGTGGGGGATGTTTTCTTGGCACACTTTAGGCCCCTTAGTGCTAATTGGGCATCGTTTAAATGCCACGGCCTACCTGAGCATTGTTTCTGACCATGTCCATCCCTTTATGACCACCATGTCCCCATCCTCTGAGGGCTACTTCCAGCAGGATAATGCACCATGACACAAAGCTCCAATCATTTCAAATTGGTTTCTTGAACATGTCAATGAGTTCACTGAACTAAAATGGCCCCCACAGTCACCAGATCTCAACCCAATAGAGCATCTTTGGGATGTGGTGGAACGGGAGCTTCGTGCCCTGGATGTGCATCCCACAAATCTCCATCAACTGCAAGATACTATCCTATCAATATGGGCCAACATTTCTAAAGAATGCTTTCAGCACCTTGTTGAATCAATGCCACGTAGAATTAAGGCAGTTCTGAAGGCGAAAGGGGGTCAAACACAGTATTAGTATGTGTTCCTAATAATCCTTTAGGTGAGTGTATGATGAGCTGTTTGGCATCAATCACACATCAGGTTTAGATTAAGTTTAGACATCCATCAGTTTTCTGTTGTCTTGCATGCATGTAGCTTTATCTGTTTATTCATTCATTTTTCTTGTTAGTACAGCCATGCACGAATGAATTCGTTTTAGAAAAGCAAATTTGAAGTTGACATGTCAATGTCACAATACAATTCTCAAATTACTGACAATAGCAATGTTTTTTGCTTTTTTATAGTAACTGTCTTCATCAAAAGGGTGATTTATGAAGTAGGCTATTATGATGTGTAATATTTGGGGAATCATAACAAGTTATTGACAAGTTGCTTTTTGCACAGTTCGAGTCCCATGACAAACTTATTGGTGTTTTTGTTAAACAAACTTTTGCCGTTGCAGTAATAAAATCTCAAATTTTTTTATCTTTACATTAATAAATCATCATGTAGTGCAAATGTTTCATTGTAATGGATGTATCGCACAGGCTTTCGGAATTGATGAACGGCTCCGTCTGTGGCAGTATAAAACTTCAGATCAAGGTGTTTTTTAACTTATTAGAGGTGCAGAACACCACACAGCAACTTTTCGGCATTGCACCAAGCAAAAAAATCAATTGTTATCATCACAGAAAGCAAAAATAAAGCATCTAACAAGGTCTACGCGCGTTCATTCGAATGGATTGTTTTCCCCCACGGCATACACGGATATGACGTTTTTGTGGGCGTTCCCGGTAACGCCAACCAAGTCTATAGTGAGAATATGGAGCACATAATCATAGGTCCAAACAATTGGACTGCAATTTCTGATTCAGGATGACTGGGACAGTTTTTGCCATTGAGATTATTTGGAAAAAATGTGCCCCTATCACCCTAAATTCACCCTATATGAAAAAGTAAGATGCAATTCTGATGCTTGTAATCTAAATCTATGAGATCTGTATATCAGACAACTGACATAAAATGTCAAATATTATTCGTCACTCTATATCTGCCAATAATATGTCTTATTAAGATGATTTTTAAATGCTTTGTTTTATGATCAAAGCTCTGTAGTTTTAAAAGGCATAATGCAATGCAATAAAATTGAGAGATGAACAAATAAACCTTCCTCAAAAGCTTGATGATCATATTTGATTCTCACATTTGAACACATTGAGTAAGTAAACCTAAGTTGCTTCAGTCCAGTAAGTGTTCATCTTGAAATATTACTAACAATCAGTAAATATTTCACAGCAAAAGACACGTGAACCACGAGCTGAAGGTGGACGTTTTTACAATTATACTAAAAGGCCTTTTACTTGCTATAAAAGAATACACTATCAATCAGACATCAGCAATCGTAGTAACAGGGTTTTCACAATTTGATCATGATGATCATTATGCCTTAGAAATGTGTGTATCAAATATGATACAGTAGGCTTTATAGGGTTTAGGTGGTTAAGCTAGTTATTGGAATATGGTAGATGCTTTATTTCAGCAAAATAAAGTAGATTTAGCTGTTTTTTCTAGGAGGATTCACTTTTCTACTTGCCTTAAAACACCCACATGATGTTTCACTATCTCATTACTGTCTATGCAAGCAATCTTATGTCAAATGAATAATCATATTTACCATCACTCATGTCTATTCTGAATGTTTTTTTCTTGCGAAGGAGGAGGAGAGGAGGCGTGCAGAGGCACGGCGAGGACTCGAACTGCAGGGACTTCAGTCTCATGAGCCAACATGGCCGCAGGAAAGAGTCCTGATGCAACAGGAAGTGAGGTTGTTCCGCCACAATATGGTGATTGTCTACATGAAGCTGCGCTGGATCCTTATGCACTGGAGGCTCGGCCGCAGGACGGACGGCGTGGACGAGGGTGCACACGCTGAGGTGAGGGGTTGAGCCGGAATAACTACCCTAGTCGGGCTCAGATATAATTAAATCTCTGATATGCAAAAGATTTCTGATGAGTGCCTGTAGACATGTGCTGCTGCTTTTTTTAAATGCGTTTGTTTAGTTTGTGGCAGTAGGTCGTCTGAAAAACTATAATAGTTCAGTATTGGAACAGTGTGAATTAGTGTGAGCACATGTTGTATGATTTTTCATTTCACAGTCCATCTGTCATATCTACAACAGCTGCCGTGTTCTGCGGTAAACAAATGTTGAAGCTCAGAAACATTTCCAGTGCCGAAATAATATACTGAAATTTTTTTTTTTTTTTTTTTTTTTTTACAGCATATCAACATATCATCAAATATTTTGTGAAATAGTTCATTTGTAATAAAATAGAATTTTTGATCAATTCTGCATTAAAAATAATTAATCGAACAGTTGTTTAATAAAAAAAACTAGTTTGGGCAATGCATGAACTAGTAATATGTATACATTGAATTCAGTGTTAGTCACTTTAGCTAAAAGCTTCTGACGAATGCATAAATGTACTTACATGTAAATTTGTACATACATATACAAAATATGTACATATTAAAGTACATGAGTACATCATCAAAACTGTACATAATGATTAATGCATAATCCAGTACTAATCACAGGTTCAACAAAATAAATGAAAAATGTCACTTTGAATAAAGAATGTGGTAAATGACTACATGTAAACATTAAAAAAAATCACCTTCATACATTTAATATTACATTGATATTTTATAGACTTTTTATAGTTGTTTTTTATAGACTCGAATTTGTATTTTATTTACATTTTTTATTTCAAAACTAAATAAAAAATATAATAAAACTAAATCAAATCAAATGTTGTTATACAAAAAATAAATAATGTTGAAAATTAAAATATATTTTATTAGATTTTTGTTTTAAAGATTTTATTTTATATTTTATGTATTTATTTAATTGTTTTATATATATATATATATATATATACACATTTCAATTCAATTCAATTCAATTAAATAAAAAATATAAATAAAATGTAAAATGTAAATAAAATATAAATAAAATATTCTAAAAAATCTAATAAAATACATATAAAAATATTTATTTTTGTATAAAAACATTTGATTTGATTTAGTTGTATGTATTATATTTTTATTTAGTTTTGATTACATTTTAACTGTAAACATTTTCTGTGGTTTCTCTCTTGGTTGTTTCTTCAGTACGAACGATTGGATAACATTCCAGAACTGGGCATTATGATCGACCAGGGTGATGGAGAGATGGGAAGGGAAGACAAAGTGTCTACCCAACTCACAGGAAGTGACCTCACAGAGCCCGGCCCTCTCCTGCTGTCTCCAGAGAGATTCCAGCACCAGAAACAGGTCAAATACAAACCTGTCAAATATGTGAAAAAATTAAACAAGTGATTCATCTTAAAGGGATAGTTCACCCAAAAATTTAAAATTCGGTCATAATTTACCTACAAGTTGTTCCAAACCTGTATGAGTTTCTTTCTCCTGCTGAACACAAAAGAAGATATTAAAACAACATGTGGGTGAATAAATGAGGTGAAAAAAAGGTGAACTATCCCTTTAAAAATGTAATAACATGAGAAATGCTATAATAATCTTCAGTGTTTTGACACGTTCTTCCTTTTGTTTATTAAACAACCTATATAACTTAACTTAACTTTAACTTGACTGCATTTATATAGCGCTTTTAACAGACCTACTGCCATCCAAAGCGCTTTACATTTTGCCTCACATGCACCCATTCACACACTCATTCACACACTCATTCACACACTCATTCACACACTCATTCACACACTCATTCACACACTGACGGCTGTGTCAGCCATGCAAGGCATTGCCATACAGCTCGTCGGGAGCAGCTGGGGTTAGGTGTCTTGCTCATGGACACCTCGACACTTGGTCAGGTGGAACCGGGGATCGAACCACCAACCTTCCGGTTTGTAGACAACCTACATGAACCACTGCCGCCCATATAAAAATAGGAAATGTGTGTACTGACCTTAAAACCTCTCTGGAGTAAATATATAAGCGGTGTTAATGTTTCAGTAGCCGTTTGTTGGCTCTATATAAAGCCGTAAACGCTCTCTCAGCTCTAGTCTATTATTTAACCTCTCTAAGTGCAGGAGTTTGTGAACCTCTTTAGTTTTACAAATCATTAAAAGCAGTCACATCGTCTTATTTAGACGTATGTGGCTGTTTTATTCCCTTTGGGTCATTTTGCTTATGTATTTCTCAGCGTGCACATGGTTTTAAGTGAATTTCCATTTCTGCTGAACACACACTCTAAACACAAATGCAATCGGCTCCATTGATGCTGTGCTGACCAAGCTTACATATAAACTACTGAGTAAAGATATGTTCCTTAGCAAGATATCGGTTTATCGAACTGTCACTCAAATGACATTACCAATAAAGAGTGTTATTTCTGCACCACTGGCTTGACTAAATTGAATTCCAGTGTGTTTGGATGGAGCTGAATATAACATTATTTCAATCAATAGTGAATCTGAAACTTTGTTTTGCAAACCAAAACAGAGGGTTAAGAGAGATTTGATATTAATGTATCTCACTCATGCCTTTGAACAGACATGAGGGTGGATAAATAATGACAGAACTGTTCCTTTAATTACAGCCGCTGAGGAGAGGTGCTGACTAAGAGAGACTCCGTTATTGTGTCATGATTAACTTTCTCCCACATCTACTTAATTAATAATACAAACGCACAACTACTAAGTTCTTTAGGCCTATTGGAAATGCATTCTACTGCCTTTCACATGCTGAAAAGAAGCAATCACTTATTTTCCATAGAAAGCAATTTAAAGAGGCCATATTATGACTTTTACAAAGTCTTGATGTTGTTTTTGAACTCTACTAGAATAGGTTTTCATGCTTGAATGTTCAAAAACACATTATTTTGACATTGTTGCAGCACCTCTTTCCCAGTCTGTCAGTAACGCTCAGTTTAGTTCCTGTCTCTATGAAGCCCCTCCTCCTGTAAAGCACAATGTGTTCTGATTGGTCATCTGTAACAGTGTGTTGTGATTGGTCAAGTGCTTCCAGTGTGTTCGGGGAAATGCCCCGCCCCTTACCATAACTGGCATAGACTGTAAAAAAATATGGACGTAGTGTCCGTGACGTCACCCATAGGATTCTGAAGAGCAGTTTTGAAGCGCGATGTATGGTCGAGCTGGCCGTCGCCATCTTGGCAGCGTCACTCCGTCCCGGATAACAGAAAATGGGCAAAGAGGCAGGACGTGGGCGGAGCTGAGGTGACTCGATGACTAACAGACAGCAGATAAATGGCAATCCACCTGTCACTCAAAGTGGCCACGCCCTTAATTATGCAGAACTTTAAGGCTTTATATAATGGAAACGAATGAGTTATAAAAAAAATTCACCCCCCTCACAGTTGTCATGAAGGGCAAAATTAGCCGTATAGACCAAAACCACAATTTGTACCAGACTTGTACCACACACACACTCACTCGCGCGGACACAGACACTCACACTCACTCATTCGCGTCACGCGGACACACACACACACACACACACACACTCACTCACTCACTCACTCGCGCGGACACACATACACTCACACTCACTCACTCACTCACTCGCGCGGACACACACACTCACACACACACACACACACACACACACACACACACACACACACACACACACACACTCACTCACACACACTCACTCGCGCGGACACACACACTCACACACACACACACACACACACACACTCACTCACACACACTCACTCACGCGGAAACACACACACTCACTTACTCGCGCGGACACACTCACACTCACTCACTCGCACGGACGGACACACACACACACACACACACACACACACACACTCACTCGCGTCGCGCGGACAAACACACTCGCGCGGATGCGGAGACCCACACACTCACGCCTGGCCCATAACGTTACAAGTCTGATCACGAGTGAACCAATTCAATAACACCTTCTCCACCCTTTGACAGCGCGCGAGGGTATGTAATCAATAGATTTCAAACGATCTGTAATGTTATGCATAAAAAAACATGTTTTAGCCTACTCACATAAGTGTGTGTTCAGAAGGAAGCTTATGCAGGGACGATCCTTAGCTCACGAGTCGGTGGGCGGGGCTACAGAAGCATATTTATCTGTAGAGGCGGCATCTAGGTCCTATTACAAAAGAGATCCGCACATTCTGACAGCTCTCGTTTGCTGGGCCTGGGGTCTATAAAAGCTTTTCTTTGACTAACAAGGAAGTTTTCAGCTCTGAAACTTACAGGAAATTCTTATATTACCATGACCTTTTATATATCAAAAGCTCAAGGGAAAGTTGATTTCTCAGTTCATCACCCATTTAAGTCACTTCCGACGCAAGAGAAACTGCGGGAGGCTGCCGATTTGTTTCAACACACTACTAACTAACTCAACCAGGTCCGCCACTTTATTCTGCGTATTCATTATTTAAATGAGGAATATTGTGATATCCCGGAAGAAAACTCAGGGAATTCAGAAACAGTGACATTGATATAGAGAAGCTTTTTCATGCTCAAACAGCAACATAACAGTCCTCTGTGCTTGTCTGTCTCTATCTACAGGCCGGCGACAGCCTCCGCGTGCTACACGCCCTGCGCTCTCTACTGGAGGAGTTCAGGGCGGAGCTGCGGGACGAGGCGCAGCGGCGCTGGCAGCTGCAGCAGACACTGGCCAATGAGAGAGCGGCGTGGGAGATACAGCGGGCCGAAATGAGGAGTCATGTCACTAAGGTGCAGAAACGAAGCATACATCACAGCAGAATCACCTGTGATTGACCTGTACACCTGTACTGTACAACTACAGTAACATAACAGTCAGTCACACACTCACCAGTCTGATATTACAATGCTAAGCTAATAAATACACACACGTTATGGGAAATGGTTCATTTTTATTAGAACAGATTTTTTATCTTCAATTCTGCATACTGTACCGGTCAAAACTTTGGAAATATTACTATTTGTAGTGCTTTTGAAAGAAGTCTCATGCTCATAAAGCCTATATTTATTTGATTAAAAATACAGAAAAAAACTTAATTTTGTGAAATATTATTACAATTTAAAATACTGGTGTTCTATTTTAATATATTGTAAAATGTAATTTATTCCTGTGATCAAAGCTGAATTTTCAGCATCATTACTCCAGTCTTCAGTGTCACATGATCCTTCAGAAATCATTCTGATATGATGATTTGATACTCAGTTATTATCAATGTTGGAAACAGTTGTGTTGATATTTAAATATGATCATACTTTTTTGAAACCGTTGATACTTTTTTCCAGGATTCATTGATGAATAAAAAGTTAAAAAGGACAGCATTTATTCAAAATAGAAGTATTTTAAAACAATATAAATCTTTATCAATCACTTTTTATCAATTTAACACATCCTTGCTGAATAAAAGTATTAATTTCTTTCAAAAAAGAAAGAAAAAAATACGGATCCCAACTTTTAAATGGTAGTGTATATTGTACAAAAGATTTATATTTAAAATAAATGCATAATACATAAGAGACTTCTTTCAAAAAGAAGCAATGAATACTTAATACTTTACTTAATATTTAATACTATACGGTATTAATACTTTTATTTAAAAAAAAGTTACATTGATCAAAAGTGACATTTATTGATAATAATAATCATAAATGTTTCTTGAGCATCAAATCATCATATCATATGAAGGATCATGTGACACTGAAGACTGGAGTAATAATGCTGAAAATTCAGCTTTGATCACAGGAATAAATTACATTTGAATACATTTGAATATATATTTTAATAAAATATATTCAAATAGAAAACAATTCTTTTAAATTGTAATATTTAACAATATTGCTGTTTTACTGTATTTTTCATCAAATAAATGCAGCCTTGGTGAGACTTCTTTCAGAAACATAAAAAATTCTTACCAATCTCAAACTTTTGAACGGTAGTGTAAATAGCATTTTTCAGCCATTAATCAACTGGATCAAAGTCCAAGATGACTTAGTAAAATTTGGTCTTGTCATAAAACTGTCATAACCAGACATAAGTTAAGCAGTGAAGCCTAGACGTTAAGCATCCGCAGTGACGTGCATTGCTTTCGGCGTACAGTGACTTGCTTACAGTGGCTGTTTTGGTGTCTGTGAGTTAGGGAGCGTCTTTAAATAGCCAGCTATATTTATACAGTGGTGCACTTCAGCCGTCAAACACACTCATGGCCTATTAAAAGGAAGCAGATGTCAGAGAAGCCCTGCTCGTTCAGACAGCGCATAGATTGAGGAACATCTGGCTAGACGTGAGGGAGGTGGATTTGGATTTTACTGCACCACCGTACACTATGCACTATGTACTGTATACTTTTTGTTAGTTTGTTGTCATATGATGTCAATATATTGCATGTTTAATTCAGCAAGGGGTATCATATTGGAAATAAATCTGGTTATTTTGGATTTTTAGTCCGTTGTTTGCATCAACTGGTGGCAATCTGGATAAATAATGTCCGTTTCTCGTGGACTTGTGAAACGTCTACAGTCGCTACCCAAGTCCTGTTCCCATTCAAAGTTCACATCTAGCAAAAGTACAGGTCAAATCCTCGGATGTGTTCTTGATCCGCCCCTTTTATCGGGGATGCATCGAGAGGTGACTTGAGACAGACAGGAATCCCAGAATGCATCTCACATCAACCAGCAAGTGACAATAGTGGTGGAGAAAACCTGTGTAATTTAAAAATACTACTTTTGTTGTTTCACAAAATGTAGTTTTAAGAGTTTTCAGGTGAGAATGTACTTGTTTAAAGCTCAAATATGTGGTTTATTTATAAAGATAGTGGCTATTTGAAAATTTGATCTGATGTTTTCGGAGTTGTGAGATCCAGGCGATCACCGGGCGCTCAGCGCTCATTAACCCCTGAGAGAGCAGCCTTTCCTCGGCTAGTCCTTCTGACATCTGACATCTCTGGTGTCTCTGTAGTGGTTAAACATTAGATATAATTCGAGATATAATGGCCAATCTTTGGTCTCATGAATCTATCATTTGTTCCCTGGCAAATAGTTTTGGCTGAGGGCAAAGTGAAGTTTCATAACGTAATATATTTAGGCTATTAAACTTTACCTTTGTAGCCCACTAGCGCTGACTTTGTACATTTGACTGAATTGTTTGCTTTATTTTTAATTGTGCAGCTTCTTATACCTTTTACTTTTATAATGGCTATTATTGATCATCAAACAAAAAGAGACAGGGTTGTGTTTTATGTCATATTTAATTTTATTACAGTGAAGATAATCAGTACAAATGCACATGTTGCCTTAACCACATATGACTGTAGACGCGAGAATATTAAATATGTTTAATATTTTTTTAAATGTAAGCAGAAGAGGCAGGGTTGTGTTTTATATTTCGTTTTGTTACAAATATACATGCAGTGAAGATAATCAATGTACGCTTTGCCTGAACCACATTTGTGTGGCTATTAATATGTTCAAGATTTTTTTTTTTTATGAAAACAAAAAGAGGCAGAGTGGTATTTTAACATATTTCGCTTTATTGTTGCCTTAACATATACATACAGAGATAACCGGAGCTAGCTGAGTGACACTATCAAGAACGCAGCTGTTCCATTTGCAGAATTACCGGATTTGTGTCCTCCCATCCTCGGGAGTTCGTTCTCCTGAGTTGAACTTGACAAGTCCGAACTATCAAGGATGCAAGTCCGAACTTTGCATATTTAGAAAATGCCCAAATAGTCTAGTGCATTGCATTGTGAGATACAGTGTTTCACACAGTGGCCTCTGGATGTATGCTGCAAATTTTGGTAGTGCGTGCATGCATACATTTTGCATACTGTGCATGCTGTGCAAAGCTAGTATGAGTAGGATCATATTCCAAACATACCCTATGCAGGCACTTATGCTCTTCTATGTCTCTCTGTTGCCCATGCAGCTGCAGGATGTCAGAGGTGAGTCTGCAGGCGCAGATGAAGATGCAGTTGCTTCAGATGCAGCACAACAGGAGCGGGAGGAGCAGCGCTGTCTACTGGCCGACAGTCACAGCACAGCCCTGGAGCTGCGCTGGAAACTGCAGCATGGAGAAAAGCGCTGGACCCGCGAGCGGAATGAACTACTGGAGCGCTTCGAGAAAGAGAGGCAGGAATGGGACCGCAGCTTACGGGACATGCACCACAAGATGGAAAAGGTCTGGGGCGTAATACTTACGTATTTTACATATATATTTCAGTACCTTAAAGGGTATATAACACACACAGTTTCTGCCCATCTCATGTTTATCTTGAGTATCTATAGAGTACTGTTGCATCCTTCGTATCTCCAAAGAGTCTTTAGTTTTATCAGATTTATAAAAGACAGATACGCTGAACAGATTCTTTCCAAAAACAGCCGAGCTCGTGCAGGCGTGCAGTGGGCGGAGCTAAAGAGACAAACACACCATAGAACGTAAAAAAATATGGACGACGCGACTTCATTGACTTCCGCTGACCAGAGTTGAAGCTTTCATAGGCCAGCACACGGCACTGACATCTTGGGACAGATCTGCACAGTAGAGAGCAGGAAGTAGAGGCGCGATTATCAAAAGCCCGCCCACACTCTCGCAGATGCAGAACAATTCATTATGTTGGTGTGAAATAAACAGTTATAGAAATGTAATAATTAAAGCTAAAGCTCCAATCTCCTCCCCAAAATCCCGAAAAAAGTCCGTTAGTGCCTCAGTGACAACTTCACTCAGAGAAGCCGTCAATCTCAGCTGTCGATCATCTGTTTTTATAACATCAAATAACAAACTAAAACTAAGCTTATTTAAAAAACGAACACTTGATATGAAATCATTGTAATAAAAACTGCCTAAAATGACAGAAACCATCTTTAGGAAACAATTATTTGAAGTGTAATTGAATTGTTTAGTGTGTCTCGCGTCCATTCTAATACATGGAGAGGTGGGGTTTAGGAGCTATACTAGGAATCGACGATCGAGGCGCGGAAGCTTCAGTTTCTGACAGGAGGGCTACAGGCTTGGAACACAGACACACACACACACACAATACATCATGGCATTATCCCAGGATAGCTTTTGATTCACTATACGTTCGTGTTGTTCACATTATATGCACTAACGCACCGATCGCCAACAAAACACACACATTTGATGCAGTTTCACTCATGACAGGGAACAAACAAACACACTTGCAGAACTCCGTTGCTGCTCCGAAAAAACAAACTGCATCCACTGTTTCCTTAATGCTGGGTTATTTGGGAAGCCGAACAAGGTTATCTTTCCCTCTCAACCAGAAACACACTTCTTTAGTGAAATTGTTGATTTCATGGTCTAAAAACAAAATGACAGCACTGCGGACGGCTCCCGTAACTGAGCGAAGCTCGTTGATGGGCGCACTCTCGCTCTGGTTGATGTGTGTGTGTGTGTGTGTGTGTGCACATGCTCATCTGGGAGAAGTGTCCATACAAGCAATCCTGCCCTGTATGACGTCATACAGGGCCATACTTGAAAAAAACGTTCCGAAACTTGTTCGAAAGCTGGAGTGGAAACAAGCTTCCATTAATAGATCCTCTCCTCCATCCCAGATGCAGAAAGACATTCTGCAGTCAGCAGAAGGAGGCGCAGCACATGTCTTCTCCCCTCAGGAGAGCCCATGTAAGGCTCCTAGATCCCCGCGCTCACCCTGCACCGCTGCACACATGCGCTCCCACTCCGACTCTGAGGCCACACTGGAGGAGAAGGGGGCGGTGGGCAGATCCAGACCCTGTGAGGGACACCGGCCCCCAGAGAGCCTGTTTCTGGACGCCCTCTCTCTGGACCCCTTGAGCGAGGCCGAGGTTCCCCCTCCATCACGCATGGACAGCGAAAAGAGGTTCCCCCACCTGAACGAAGTAAGAGACAGAGTAATCATCAGTTCACACTGCACGACGAGGCACATTTCATATCATGCCTTTTTCAGTTGTTTTTGCTGCCGTAAAATAGTTCTAGATGTGAATTACCTCTATTGTGATTATTCTGAAAGTTTGAGTTTATTTACTTAAAGATCAATCAAAAATAAGATCAAAAGGACTCATTTTCCTCACAAGACCCCCTTTTAAAACCTTGCTGATAGCATTAAAGATGAATAATATGATGATATAACCTGTAAGTATTGCTTGGAGTTTCCCCCCCACTATTTGATAAAGAAGCTCTGCTAATGTTTAACTGTGTTGTTGTTGTTTCAGGCACTGAATGAGATTTCTGAGAGTGTGGATCCTGCCGTTTACCCTGAGGAAGAGAAGAGCAGTGGCAGTCTACTCAGGTACGGGCTTTGTTTACGTGTGTGTGCGTGCGTGTATGCGTGTGTGTGTGTGTGTGTGTGTGCTCCATGCATGTTTCTAAATTCTAAATCTAAACGTTTTGATATAGAAGTCCTCAGAAGAATAGCAAAACTTGACAAACAGCTTGAAAACAGCTTCATAAATTAACTAAATAATCTGGTCCCACTTTATATTAAGTGGCCTTAACTACTATGTACTTACATTAAAAAAAAAAGTACAAATGTACTTATTGTGTTCATATTGTTTTGCAAAACACTTTTGCTGATATTCAGGTGGGATACGGGTAAAGTTATGGACAGGTGTGGTGGGATGGGTAAGTTTAAGGGTAAAGTTAGGGACAGGTGTGGTGGGATGGGTAAGTTTAAGGGTAAAGTTAGGGACAGGTGTGGTGGGATGGGTAAGTTTAAGGGTAAAGTTATGGACAGGTGTGGTGGGATGGGTAAGTTTAAGGGTAAAGTTAGGGACAGGTGTGGTGGGATGGGTAAGTTTAAGGGTAAAGTTAGGGACAGGTGTGGTGGGATGGGTAAGTTTAAGGGTAAAGTTATGGACAGGTGTGGTGGGATGGGTTAGTTTAAGGGTAAAGTCAGGGACAGGTGTGGTGGGATGGGTAAGTTTTAAGGGTAAAGTTAGGGACAGGTGTGGTGGGATGGGTAAGTTTAAGGGTAAAGTTAGGGACAGGTGTGGTGGGATGGGTAAGTTTAAGGGTAAAGTTATGGACAGGTGTGGTGGGATGGGTAAGTTTAAGGGTAAAGTTAGGGACAGGTGTGGTGGGATGGGTAAGTTTAAGGGTAAAGTTAGGGACAGGTGTGGTGGGATGGGTAAGTTTAAGGGTAAAGTTATGGACAGGTGTGGTGGGATGGGTTAGTTTAAGGGTAAAGTCAGGGACAGGTGTGGTGGGATGGGTAAGTTTTAAGGGTAAAGTTAGGGACAGGTGTGGTGGGATGGGTAAGTTTAAGGGTAAAGTTATGGACAGGTGTGGTGGGATGGGTAAGTTTAAGGGTAAAGTTAGGGACAGGTGTGGTGGGATGGGTTAGTTTAAGGGTAAAGTCAGGGACAGGTGTGGTGGGATGGGTAAGTTTTAAGGGTAAAGTTAGGGACAGGTGTGGTGGGATGGGTAAGTTTAAGGGTAAAGTTATGGACAGGTGTGGTGGGATGGGTAAGTTTAAGGGTAAAGTTAGGGACAGGTGTGGTGGGATGGGTAAGTTTAAGGGTAAAGTTATGGACAGGTGTGGTGGGATGGGTAAGTTTAAGGGTAAAGTTATGGACAGGTGTGGTGGGATGGGTTAGTTTAAGGGTAAAGTCAGGGACAGGTGTGGTGGGATGGGTAAGTTTTAAGGGTAAAGTTAGGGACAGGTGTGGTGGGATGGGTAAGTTTTAAGGGTAAAGTTAGGGACAGGTGTGGTGGGATGGGTAAGTTTAAGGGTAAAGTTAGGGACAGGTGTGGTGGGATGGGTAAGTTTAAGGGTAAAGTTAGGGACAGGTGTGGTGGGATGGGTGAGTTTAAAGGTAGGGTTAGGTACAGGTGTGGTGGGATGGGTAAGTTTAAGGGTAAAGTGAGGGACAGGTGTGGTGGGATGGGTAAGTTTTAAGGGTAAAGTTAGGGACAGGTGTGGTGGGATGGGTAAGTTTAAGGGTAAAGTTAGGGACAGGTGTGGTGGTATGGGTACGTTTAAGGGAAATGTTAGGGACAGGTATGGTGGGATGGGTAAGTTTAAAGGTAGGGTTAGGTACAGGTGTGGTGGGATGGGTAAGTTTAAGGGTAGGGTTAGGGACAGGTGTGGTGGTATGGGTAAGTTTAAGGGTAAAGTTAGGGACAGGTGTGGTGGGATGGGTAAGTTTAAGGGTAGGGTTAGGGACAGGTGTGGTGGTATGGGTAAGTTTAAGGGTAAAGTTAGGGGCAGGTGTGGTGGGATGGGTAAGTTTAAGGTGTAAAGTAAGGGACAGGTGTGGTGGGATGGGTAAGTTTAAGGGTAGGGTTAGGGACAGGTGTGGGGGTATGGGTAAGTTTAAGGGTAAAGTTAGGGACAGGTGTGGTGGGATGGGTAAGTTTAAGGGTAAAGTTAGGGACAGGTGTGGTGGGATGGGTAAGTTTAAAGGTAAAGTTAGGGACAGGTGTGGTGGGATGGGTAAGTTTAAAGGTAAAGTTAGGGACAGGTGTGGTGGGATGGGTAAGTTTAAAGGTAAAGTTAGGGACAGGTGTGGTGGGATGGGTAAGTTTAAAGGTAAAGTTAGGGACAGGTGTGGTGGGATGGGTAAGTTTAAGGGTAGGGTTAGGTGTAAGGGAAGTGTCAACAGTGTAATTATAAATGTAACTACAGAAATTAATTACAGATGTAATTACATGCAGGTCGTTTTTAAAATGTAAGTGCAATGTAAAAACGTATGTACACAATACGTGCATTGTATTAAATGATTAATTTAAATGTTAGTACATAGTAGTTAAGGCCACCTAATATAAAGTGGGTGCATAATCTTATATTTCATTGCTGAAAGTTTAAATCATGATCTTCTGGCCTCTAGATGTGACTTGAGTCTCTTTTGATCACTTAGTAACAGCCTCACACCTTTTCTCAACAAGACAAATGATTTGAGGTGTCATTAATCTCCATAGCACAAATAGGTAGAAGCCAAAGTTTACTCTAGTGTCGGGGTTAGGGGTGAGTAAGGGGTTTGGTCAAATGCCAAATTATGAATAGTAAAGGTGATGCTGGTCTCAGAAAACACTGCTAATTTGCTTATTTTATGCGTTGTGTGAATACAAAGCCTCAGAAAGATATAAATATGAATGTGTGTGTGTTTATGTACACTTCAGTTGCTGATTTTGTTATCTGGTGGTGAATTCCTGTGAGTCCAGTTATTGATCCAATGTCCATTTATCATTGTCCTTTTCAAAGGTCTCCTCAATGTTGTTTCGCTTACTCCAAATAAGCTTCAGTGTCTTTTCCTGACCGTCCCACTTTAAACCTGTACTGATCAATCGATCTCGCTTTGCCCTTGTTTGAGTGTAGGTTAGCAACTATGTTTAGACTGCGCTGTTGCTGTATCTGCAACCTCTCAGGAGAATTACAAATGGAAAGAAACAGTTTAATCGCAGTAGGTTGAAGATTAAACTCCCCAGCAACAAAGAAAAGATAACTTCATCCGTGCATTGGTAATGTTCTAATAAAGATGCTCATCCTTTGGGGCTGACACATTAAACCCGGCATGCTGTCTACCTACTGTAGTGAGTGTTTTAAAGTATTATCAACATGCTCCTTATTAGTGGTTCAACAACGGATCACAAAACCCACAGTTCGGATCATATTACATATTTTGATTCACAGATCAGATAATTTTTCCGATCAGCAAAAAAAAAAATAGTGGGGGGTGGCAAATGTAACTTTGCTTTCCATTTATTACTTAAATCACACTTTAAGTACTTTGATATAACAACAAAAACTAGCCCAACTAATAACGTTCAAACATTAGTAAAGGCAAGTGAACAGTCAGTAAAAAATAAGATCAAATACATCATTTACAAGCCCATATATATATACAATGTACCAAATTACAAATACAGTAAGAACTAACTGTAGTGTATTCAGGTACAGACATTAATAATTAGGCCTAAATGTAAAAAACACTATAGTGTTCATTGTATGAATTAAATATAAATTAATCTTTGTTGTTTGATTAACATTAATGACTTAGATAGCAGCAGGCATTAATAGGCTGCTGTCACTTTAAGACTGAATGCACGGATCCAATATAATGATACACATCTGATTTTTGTTTTCTTAACTGATCAATGGAAACATCTTGGAGCGCTGCTTTCTGGAAGGACCTTTATTAAATTATCCCAGAATGTGCTCTTTGGTTGGCTTTCAAACTTGTATTTGTAGAAAAGACGATCCAAGGCCCTTCTTCTGGTTAAAACTTTTAAAATGCCTTTATTCAATACATGGCTTACCATAGAAACAATAAAATATAACTAAAACGCTGATGCATTTCGGCCATTCAGCCTTTCTCAGAGTGTTTCTTAATTCCAGAAATGTGTTCCCCACTGTGTTTAACTTGCCGAGAATACATGCTGGTATTTTGGCATAAATTGGTGTGTATGTGTCCGTTCAAGCGTATGGAGATGTGAATAGGAATCAATTAAAAATCTGAAATGCAACTTTCTGTGTGTGCTCAGATAACAGTGCACTAGTAGAGTTGATGGTGAAACTTAGCAAATGAATCTGCGAGACACGTCACCATGGGGCCTGGTCCATACGGATCAAGGATCAACTACGATCCGTTTAAGCCTTACTCCTTATGGAGTCATTCCTTTGTTCTGTCCCATATTCCCAGAATCCAAGTTTTCTAGGCTCTATGTTCCCCAGTTTCCAGGGTCTCCATGTTCCCCATATTTGTATGCCAAATAATGAACATATGATAAAGGGTCTTATGTTCCCAGGGTTAGGGGAACATAGGGTTAACCCTGCAAACACAGATATGTACCCCTCCTGACGCAATGTCCATAGGTAGGCAGTGACATCTATCCTTTGCGGATAGAGCAATCCCATAATACATTGCATTTATCTATGAGAAAAAATTATCCAATGAGTCAAAAATAGTGTCAGGTATAATGTTTAATAACAGCATTGTAACTTTTAAACTTTTTTTTTTCTTCCGTAGGGCGAAGTCAGTTTGCTCCATGAGCGACTTCCAGCGTTTAATGGACAGCTCCCCCTTCCTACCGGATAAGAGCAAGCCTGGCGAGCATATACGGGACGATGTGACTCCTCCCCTTTCACCGGATGACCTCAAATACATTGAGGAGTTTAATAGCAAGGGTTGGCATTTGCCCACCAGCTCCCTGGCCACTTGCCCCATTCCTGGCCCAGTAATGCCCTCTCCGGTGATGGAGGCCTGGGCAGAATCCCGAAGGGCCGAGTCTACTTCAGAAGCATTCCAGCCAGCCTCCTGGTTCCTGACCACCAGCGCCACCTTGACCACCAACACCATGAGTAGCCCTGAGTACTGCCAAAACCTCCCGCTCAGGGTGACCCAGGGCGAAGACCAGTTTGGGGTGCATGTCCTCCACAGTCCCTCTCGAGGGGAGCGGACCGCTCCAGTCACCTCCGAGCAGGAGTACATGTTCTCCAAAGTGACTAAAGTAAAGGCAGGAGAGGTAGTAGGAGGTGCAGGGGAAGTAGTAGGAGGTGCAGAGGAGGTGTTTGGAGGAAGGTGGCCATGTGAGCTTAGGAGTCATTTGGAGGCAGGACTTAGGCCTGGAGAACATCCATCGATTTGCTCTGCGGTCGGGTATACTTCGTCATTGGAGCTGGAGCTGTCTCGCAATCTGAGCGACGACATGAAGGAAAAGGCATTTTCTGCCCGGAATGCTATGCGATCATCTGCATCTGGACCCAGCCCTCCGGAAAGGCAGCTACGGGACATGGCATGCCAGACGAATGGTTTAACCACACGGGGGACACAAACCACCCAGACCATCAGCGTGGGACTGCAAACGGAGGCTCTTCGCACCATCACAAGCAGCCCTCACCGATGTCTGACGCCCAAAGGAGGCTCCACGCCCATCTCATCCCCTTCTAGGAGCCTGAGGAAGATGCAGTACTCTCCAGTCGTACAGGCCAAGTTTGAACGCCCGTGCTGTTCTCCGAAATACGGCTCACCCAAGCTCCAACGGAAACCCTCTAACGCTGGCAAAGCAGAACAACCTGTCAGCCAGACCCGTGCTCCCACCCCAACAGCCACTGCCCAGCAGCAAAAAGGCAACAACGAATCCGCTTGGGCTCGTTCCACGACGACTAGAGACAGTCCCGTTCACACCACCATCAACGACGGCCTCTCCAGCCTCTTCAACATCATCGACCACACGCCCGTCGCTTTTGACACCATGCAGAAGTTCAACAAGTCCCCTAGCCGCTCTCGACCCACTGAAGCAGGGCCTCAAGGGCCAACAGAGCCCAAATCTCCCGGTGTTTGTGCTGCACAGGGGCCTTTAAGGAACTCTCGGGGCCGGTCCCCAAGCCCTGTGCAGCTCATTGTAGAGACGCAAGGCGAGAAAACTCCAGAGGCGATTAGCATCAGACAGGACCTGTCCGCTCCTCCGGGCTACACGCTAGCGGAGAACGCTGCACGGATCTTGAATAAGAAACTACTGGAACAGAGCTTCAGAGAGGAGAGGAGGCTTTCTGCTTCATCCGCAGCTGCTCCGAACAGAACCGGAGACACAGAGAAACCTGGATGTCTTGAGGTAACTGAGAGGTTTATTTCATTACCTAGAGGAGGAATTTATTACTTGGAGGTTGCTCTTTTATAGCTCGGGATACATAAAGTCAACATGAAATCAAAATTGACCATATTTATTTTGTAAAGGGGACCTATTATGCAACATTCAGAACATAAATGTGTTTTGGCAGTGTGTGTAAACAACCACCCTATAATGGTAAAATCCACCCACTCCTCTTTTTTAAATCCCCATAAATCATAAGGAGTGTCTCAGAACAAGCCGTTTGCAGTTCTAGCTTTTTGATGTCACATAGGCTTAGGCCACGCCCACGGCTCTTGATGGACTCCGCCCTATTAGCATAGACTCCGCCCCTTAGTGAGCTGTACACAGTCCGCCATGTTCATCTCCTCGCCAGAGCATTAAACAGCAACATTCAAGTGAGAAATGTGCTCATATTAAAGCTACTAAAGTTATTCAGTCCAGAGCAGTGAGTGATTTTGTTTTTCGTTTGCTGTTTGATTCATATTAACAGCAGATGTAGCAGTGGCTACTGTATATTTACTTTAATACACAGATCTAATAGACACATGCGATTTCTTTACTTGCTGTTTACGTTCACAGACCGACTGTGTGTATGTGAGCTTAGTATTTGAAAGTTTAAGCGCAATAAGAAGTGAAAGAGAATTTAGTTTAAAACTCACAGGATGTCCGCCTGACATCAGCTTTCTGTGCACGTGCTTCGGGTGTGTGTGCTCTCAGAAAAACATACATCAGAAGTTTAGACTGATATGACTTTAAAACGCATGTAGATAATAAACTTTCATGATGAGGAAGAACTGCAATGTCACGTGAGTGTGACCGCGATAGAGAGGATAATAAGAAACAAACATATGTTTTAGTATTTGGCAGAGTATCCGAGTTATGAGCTGTAAAGCTCTTCTGGAAAGGGGGCGGTGAGCAGCAGCTCATTTGCATTTAAAGACAAATGCACGAAAACCGCATGATTTTCCTTCCACTCAAAAATGGGCATTCGCAACATGGTGTAATAAATGATCTGTGGGGTATTTTGAGCTGAAGCTTCACAGGCACATTCTGGAGACACCTGAGACTTATATTACATCTCATAAAAAGGAGCATAATAGGTCCCCTTTATGAACATTCCTGGTCTTATTGTGTCTTTTTATTTCTTTATTTTAAAAAGGAAAATGCACATTAATTAACATGAGTACTCTTGTAAATGTACCAGATTTAGCCATACAGGCTATTTTACATCTGTAGTCCCTGGCAGGTTGATGAGTTTTCATCAAATTGATTATTTATATATATATTTTTTTTTTAAATTTAGATTGCTGACTTGTGATTTCAGACGTTAGTGTTTTAGCAAATCTGAGCACAGTTTGAGACGTTGTTGAGATCTCTTCTGAAACTCTACATGCGAAAGGAAAAACATCTCACATGCAGGAGACCTTAGCAAATGTCTCCATTTAATTTGTGACTTTTTATTTCCTGCAGGTACATAGACATTTAGTTTGTCTCTTTTTTTAGTGTGGATTGTATATTACATAATAAATTGAACTGCTTGTTAAAGGTTTTTGGTCTTTGGATACTGCAGCTTCAAGATACATAATGATGTAATATAAAAGTATGAAAAAGTCTCATTCCCAGCTTCCCAGTGTTGCCTGAATGCAGATCTTACACATCTGAGCTGCATGCTTTAGCGCACTGCTTTGTTGCAATGCTAACAGTAGCATAGTCACATGCTGCATATCGGTTTTTTTATTTGCGGTGAAACAAACTTACATAACTACTTTGGATGCAGGATGTTCTAATTCACTGTGATAAAGTTGCATCCAGTGTTTATCCATTTAGGAGATTAATCCCTCACATGAAAGCATAAGACATGCCAACAGACCAGCATTCACTGTAGGAGCAGCGTCATTGCACAAACCCACAATGCCCTGTTAATGGCCAAAGACACATCTACAAAGATTTGAACATCATCAAAGGCAGATGGTTGTTTGTGAGCAGTGTATGCATCTGGCATTTGACGTCATGAATATTACTAGGCATTAATATCTACAGTACAACAGAAGAAGAAAGGGGTGGATTACTAAACACTTTTGCACATGGTATTTCATGTTGGCGGTTAATATTTTGCCTTGTGAAAAGAGGAGTTTTTGTAAAGAAAATCTCTATCAATTTTAAATATGATATATATCTGAATTTCAAGGTTATTAGTAATGTCTGTCATGCACAGATTATTATGTTATTATTATGTATAAGGGTGAAAATCACAAAGAGTGTCCAGATCACATTTTGCCCCAAAATGAATGCAAACAAATAGCAAATATATATTGCATAAAAATATATTATATTAGTGCGTTCAAATTGATTAATCGCATCTAACATAAAAGTTTGTTTTTATAAAATATATGTGTGTATTTATTTATGTGTGTATTATATTTATTTTATGCACACTTATATTATATAAACACAAACTTTTATGTCAGATGCGATTAATCACAATTAATTGATTTGACAGCACTATAAATATATTTGTGTGTGTTATATATTTGTACTGTATGTATATACTGTGTATAAATACAGCTCTCTATTTTTTCCAGAGCTGTATGTATGCATTATGATATATTTTATAATATTTATTTATATTATTTGTTTAATTATTTATTTTATTTGTTTATTTATGCATTACAATATTATATATTATATTATATCATATGAATTATATTATATTATATGATATTAATTATATATATTATATTATATTATATTATATTATATTATATTATATTATATTATATTATATTATATTATATTATATTATATTATATTATATTAATTATATTATATTAAGTATATTATAGTTGATAACAATGCAACCAAAATATTTATTTATATTATTTGTTTTAATTATTTATTTTATTTGTTTATTTATTCATTACAATAATATATTATCTCATGTCATATATTAATATCATATAATAATAATTATAATATAATATAATATAATAATTATATATTATATTTATTATATTATTTTAAATATTATGATATTAATGTTGATAGGAATACAATCAAAATATTAGTTTTAGTTAATTATTTTATTTGTTTATTTATTCATTACAATATTATGTTATATTAATTATATTATATTATTAATTATATTATAGTTGATAGCAATACAACCAAAATATTTATTTATATTATTTGTTTTATTTATTTATTTATTCATTGCAATATTATATTTATTATATATTATATTACATTAATTATATTATATAGTATATTATATTATAATATATTGTATTATATATTATACTATTGTTGATAGCAATACACCAAAAATATTTATTTATATTATTTGTTTAAATTATTTACTTTATCTGTTTATTTATTCATTACAATAATATGTATTATGTCATGTCATATATTAATATCATGTAATAATTATATTATAGTATATTATATAATATAATTATATTAATCAATTACGCTGATGTAATGTTAACTGGGCAAAATTTAAAGGCAAAATACAATTGGATTAGACTATAATTATTATATTGTATTTTGAGAAGAAAAATGACCTGGACAGGTATTAATATCCACAGAGATTCTACTATATAGAGACAGAGCGTATTTAGGCCACGCCCACACCGGGGGGGGAAACAATCCAACGCTCTCCATTGACTTTGCATTGCGTGAGGCTGCCTCATTGTCATTTCGGACTTATAACAAAAAACAGAACAATGTCTAAAAGCTGATATGTGACAAGGTGTACAGCAAACAAGCTAAAAAACACAGAAATAAGTTTTTATAAGCTGTCGACCCAAAAAAACGAGGGTTTAAGGAGACAAATGTGGATAAAGGCAGTAAAACGTGATGCTTCAGCAGGATGAATGGGTACATTTTGGGATCCTGACACTCAGTATGTCTCAGTTTGTGTATGTGTGCAGTAAATATGTTGTCACTGTTAAGTCAAATATCCAAATGTCAGGTTTATAAATGATATTTCCTGTCGTTGATTACGTTCCCTCTAGTCGCCGTAGTTCTCAGTGTAATATGACCTGTAGCGCTCTGTCTCAATGGCCTGAATCCACTTTTTTGTCCTTAAATGCTCGTTTTTTGGGTCAACAGCTTATAAAAACGTCTGGGTTTTTGCCTCTGGGTTTTGTTTAGCTTGTTTGCAGTTCACTTTGTCACATATCAGCTTTTATACACTGTTCAGTTTTTTGTAATAAGTCCGAAATGACAAGGATGCAGCCTCACGCAATGCAAAGTCAATGGAGAGTGTTCGATTGTTTTCCCCCCCGGTGGGCGTGGTCTTCAGATTATGACGCGTGTCGCTCTGTCTCTATTGTGTTGTAATGTTTATATTTTAAGGACAGCGAGGCTGCTTTCACAGGTCATTCCTCGGATGCGTGCGACCCGCCGGACTTCCCGGATGAGCGCTCGAGTGCTAACCTGAGTCTGATGTGCTTGTGTTATTCTGACAAGTGTGTTTACTCCTGTTTTTCTGGGTTGTCTCCAGAACCATACTGTCTTACTAACTGCACCCTGGGGACTGTAACGCAGCTTGCGCTCGCCGTGCAGTAAGTTCCACCGATCCGACCTGAAATCACAGTGACCTCACTATTGTGCCGATTTTAATGGATTTCCCTCACCGCATGCCACACACCGTTTCTAGACACTATCACCGCTAGGCATTATGGGAAATATTGTATGTGCTTCGTTGTGGTCACACTTTTTTTGTCCTCATGTAGGTGTGAGCATGCCCATCGTGTGGTATTAATTGACGTCACTAATAACCAGTCATCCAAAAAGCTATCCGAGTTTTTATCGGACCGAAATTATTCCTCCACATGGGGTGGGATTTCATTTGCCAAGACACAAGAAACTGATATACAGTGACTCAAAAAGGCATTCATTTCACTGTATATCGAACTCAAACGTGGCTTTTTGGATGGCGTTACCATTTGAACTATTAATATAATCACTTAACTTTTAATGTTTCTTAGGTCCTTTGGCTACTACGTGTTTGTAAATGTATTGTGTGTGTGTTAACCTGAGCAGCCCCACTGATGGAGACTACAGCGGCACATCTTGTGCTTTCTGGGTTGACTGTATAGCGTTTCCTGTCGGGTGTTAGCAGGACGTGAGCATGCTAGCAGTGCTAGTGGTGTGTTGGGTTCATTGGCTGCTGTTCGTGATGATTGTGCCGTTTAACACCTGCTAATGCTGGGTCTCATTCACATCTAACAACTACTTTATGCCTGGTGGAAGTTTTCATTTAGTATTTTGGATAATATTATGTGCTTTTTTTTATGTATATTTCCGTTTTAGTTCTAACTAAAGTTTCAGTTTGATTTAATTTCAGCTTTACTTCAATTAACGTAAATCATTTTAAATGTTTGTTTTTTTGTCATGTGGTTCCGTGTTGGTTATGATGTCCCTGAAGTGTAACTCCATTTGAATTCACTTTATATCCGCTTCAACGTATTGCCCAAAAAACCATAGACTGTTGACCAAAATAGAACAAAATAGACATAGACCAAAAACCATAGACTGGGCGGAGCTGAGGTGACTTGATGACTAACAGACTAAATAGCAAACCACCTGTCACTCAAAGTGGCCACGCCCTCAATTATGCAGAACTTTAAGGCTTTATATAATGTAAACGAATGAGTTATAAAAAAATTCACCCCCCTCACAGTTGGCATGAAGGGCAAAATTAGCCGTATAGACCAAAACAACAATTTGTACCAGACTGTAAACATGTTTTAATCTGCTGTAAAGTTGGGCATTTTAACATGAGCTCAATGAGATTCTGCTCCTTCTGGAGTCTGTCTCTAGTGGCCAGTTGATGAACTGCAGTTTAAGTCACTTCCGTATTGGCTTCAAGAGAAACTGCGGGAGGAGCCGCTTGCCAAAAACCCAAAGCAGATTGAAGTAGACGTAGTAAAATCCTGTTTTTGAATTATTCAAACCACAGAAAATATCCACCTCTCACTCTGAAGTCTCATTCATTTTTAATTTTTGCTTTATCTCTCAAGAGTTGTTTAGAATAAATCAAGCTCATACTATTTCCTCAAAAGCAGAATACATTTTATTTTTATTTATAGCGCCTTTCCATAGCTCAAGGTCGCTTTACATAGTGCTATACAATCCATCATACACAATAGAAGCACAGGACTTATATAGCCACATTATTCAAATACATATTAAATAGATACGTTTTTAGCTGAGTCTTGAAGGTAGACAGAGATGAGATATTACAGTCTAGTTCAAACAAACTGAATATTCTTCTTTCCCGTCTGCTAGAGGAAGCATGGAGTAGATGTTTCAAACTATAGTTGAATCTGTAAAAGCACTGATACTTTCAGACCAGTGTTGTTTTAGTATTATACACTATTACAGTATTTTTTTTAGATTTTGAATTAGCTTTTCTTTTTAGATTTTCTTTTTTTTCTTCCATTATTTCTATTTAGCTTCAATTCTAGTTTTAGTAATTATAGCACTTTAACTGAATTTTTTTTAGTTTATCGCCAAGGCACCATTTCTATTAAATTAAGATTTCTAAGTTACAGATTTACCTCTAATATTTTTATTTTACATATTAAAATATTTTTAGTAGTTCTACTTCTTTATATTTCTATTTAGCTTTATTTATTGTATTTTTTAAAATATTTTTGATTAGTATTTATTTTTTAGATCTTCAGTTTTCATTTTAATTCAGTTTTATTCATTTATTATTTCTATTTAGCTTCAATTTACTTTTATTTCAATTTTAGTAATTCTAGTACTTATAAAAAAAAACATATTTTGTTTTAGATCATTGCCAAGGCAACATTTTTATTTTTAATTAAGTTTTTAAGTTACAGTTTTCCAGCTAATATTTATATTTTATTTTACTTCATCTTTATTTAAATAACGGCATTTTTTAATAGTTCTACTTCTTTATATTTCTATTAAGCTTTATTTATATAATTTGTAATATTTTGAAGTAGCTTTTATTTTTAGATTTTTTTTAGTTTTCATTTTAATTCAGTTATGTGCTTTTGTCATTTTATGAGTTTTATTTTTTCATTATTTCTAAATAGCGTTAATTGATTTTTATTTTAGTTTTATAGTAAATCTAGTAATTCAGCTTATTTTATTACAATTAGTTGCCAAGGCAACATTTCTATATTAAATTAAGTTTTATAAGTTACAGATTTCCCTCTAACATTTTTATTTTACTTCAGCTTTATTTTAAATAATGAAATATTTACATTTTCAGTTTTAATTTTAATTAAGTTCTGTGCTTTCGTCATTTTCATTAGGTTTAGTTTTTGATTATTTCTATTTAGCTTTATTTTTATTTCAGTTTTAGTAATTATAGTACTTATTTTATTTTAGATCCTTGCCAAGCCAACATTTCTATTTGCAATTAAAACATTTTTAAAGGTGCACTATGTAAAAAATTTTCAGTAAAATATCCAAAAACCACTAGGCCAGAGCTATATATTTTGTTCAGTTGAGTACTTACAATCTCCCAAATGTTTCCAACTATTTGTAAATCGTGAGGAATTGCTATTTTAACCAATGAACCGGGACGTGTGAGGGCGTCGCCTGTCGATTGCGTCATATCTGCGTTCCCCTCGGTTTCTGGTTTAATTTTGCAGAAACGCTTTACTCTCACTGCAGTGTGAACAAGTGTCATAGCAGCCGCTGAGAGAACACACAGAGTAACGTCACAACATCATCAACACACTCAGATGTGTCTGATATGATAATCAGAGCTGCGTTACCTCACACTCATGAGCGGAGGAGCAGAAATGGCGCCGGCGACTGTGACATAATAAAAGTCCTGCTGCTCGCGAGGCGTGTTTTTGCTCTTCTCTTTAATAATCGCTCCAGCGGTTCCTCAGCTCCACAACACTCGCTCCTGCTCTGCTTCAGACTACAGTAACGTTAATAATCACATCCATCAACATGATTTCTGCTCGAGTCCTGTCCCGATTCTTTCCCACCGGCTGTGAGGTGAAGACCACATGTCCCGAGATTCTATGCAAACTACGCCTTTGTTTTGAATAGGCGACCTCTAGCGGACGGAAAAGTTACATAGTGCAGCTTTAAGTTACCATTTTCCAGCTAATATTTATATTTTATTTTACTTCATCTTTATTTTAAATAACGGAAATTAATTTTAATAGTTCTACTTGTTTTTTTTATATATTTTTTATATTTTCAGTTTTGTTTTATGCTTTTGTCATTTTTATTATTGCTATTTAGCTTCAATTTTAGTTTTAGTAATTCTAGTAATTTCAGTTTTTCATCTAATATGTCATCATTATTTCAATTAACAAAAAATATTTTAATGTTTTAGTTAACAATAACAACTCTGTTGCAGACCCACCACCAACTAACTTGACTAAAAATCTGTCCTGCTGAACCTCAGAGTTTGAAAGCCTGTGTGTTTTCTTCCTGACTGTAGGAACTGCCACGTTCGCCAGTGGCTCCACCTCTGGACTCCTGCTTCCTGCGTCCGGCTCGTCCTGCCAACCGCCGCCCTCCGTCCCGCTGGGCCGCCCACTCGCCCTCATCCTCGCCCAACAACAAGGAGCGCACACTGAGGTTCCGCTTCCCCTCGCCCGTCAGACCGGTTCAGGCCATCCCGGAGATAGAGGAGCCCGGTCAGGAGGTTTCCCCGCACCCTTAACCAGCCTAGACTACATCCTTTTGCACTTTCTTTTAACCGACCCCTTTTAGTTGTCAAGTGTGAATTTAGAAGGCATCTTTTCCACCCCCTGGTCACGTGGTGATCATTATTTTACGCTCTGACCTTCCTTTACTGTCCCCCGCTCCAGCCTGACCACGCGTACGCACACCGCCCGCGCGACGGAAACATCGGGAAACTTTCTAAGAACCATTTACTGCCACTAGAGGGCAGAGTTCTGTGAGCACCAGCTGAAACGAATTATCAAGGACCTGGAATGTACTGACGCAAAACACCGCAAAGTGTTCCATTAGAGGTGCCTACACACACGTGACCTCGCAACGGTCCCGTACTCGTGTGTGTGTGTGTGTCAATGTACATGTATGCAATACATATGACTTTATATGTGCTGGTCGTAAAACATCAAACTTCTGATGATACTGGATAGTAATAATATTTGTCAGAACAGCATAAAAGTTTACATGCATTTACGTTTTTTCTTTCTCTATTTCGGATCCTTTGTTAAATTATGTTGCGTGTATATAGTTTCTAAAACTATTTTCTTATTTTCCTCGTACATCCCATTCTGTTGGAAACCTTTGATGCTTGAATTTTAAAAGACTCAGAACGATCACACACTCTAGTTCGACAGGGACGAATGATCTACATGATGTCAGTCATAACAATGTATTTTAAAACCCAATGTAAAACTGAATGTTCAACGATGACAGGAGAGTATATTGACACTGATTATTCTTATGCACATGTCCCAAGTCACAAAACCCGGGAGGAATATCCACGGGATTCTAGTTGGAAGTAAGAGTCATAACTAAAAACCAATCGTAAAGTAAATTCCATTCGTCTGTAAATCTGGTGTGACTGAAAACGCTAAACACTTGTAAGCATATGCGACTGTTTTAAATGTATGAATATTTCATTAGCGAACCAATGCGGCAGTTTATGATTGGTTGTTTGTTAGAAAATGGAAAGTGATGCAAACACCCTTTCAAAATGACAAGTGTGCAATGTAGCTCAATGCAGGGTTAAAATGAACCTTAACCTGGGGTTAAAAAGAAATTAACCCGGGATTAAATTTGACCCTATTTTCTTTCTTAACCCTTGACCTAATTTGGTTTTCTCGGCCCAAAATAACCAGGCTTTTAAATTGCTTGTAAATCTCTCATAATATCATATATTATCACCAAATATTGCATTCAATCTTTTTGTCAACTTGTTTTAAAGGCCGTGTGTCCACCAAACCGGCTGAAAACACGGCTCTTGAGAGTGATTGACTGCCTTTTTTCAGTTGAGACTCTTTGCTTGTTAAGATACGGAATATCCACAGAAGTGTTACTAGTTAAGTCATCTACAGATAGTTTGTTTCTGTATTGATTCTATATAAAAATGCCGATACAATGTTAAAGGGGTGGTTCCGTGGTTTTTTTCTAAGCTTGGATGTGGTTATGGGGCGCAGTATAACATGTCTTAATACTTCTTTTTTTTTTAAAAACTGCATATTTTTCTTATATTTTACCTTTATTCCACACCGCTGTCTCCACTGTCCTTTGAACGGCTCGTTTGCTTCCTGCTTCTGTGAAGCCCATCCCTCCGAAAAACGCAATGGTCTTAGATTGGTTAGATCTCCCAGTGGTAGCATGTACAGGGTGAAGAGCAACGGTCCTAGCACTGAGCCTTACGGTACTCCATACTGAACTTGTAGATGGCCAAATGTAGTTTGTAGTTCTGCAACAGCTCTCTCTCTTTCGTAATGACTGCGACGTGGCCTCGCCCACTTTGTTGCATGTTCGCGGGGGCAGTGTTTATGTTAATAGCAAGGGTTTGTGATGTCACCAACCCGGGAAGAAGCTTGTTGTAGTCCAAACCGGCTATTTTTGTAGGCAATAAACTGCCATAACTTTAAAAGACAATATCTCCGTTTGCATTGAACTTTCAGCGCTGTAACTTTGCAGATACTGTTTATGCTCAAGCAGCAACATTACACACTAACTAAAGTTAAAAAAGTGAAATCGCATGCAACCACCCCTTTAAGTACTTGCTCTGGCTCTTGTTTTAAATTATTTTGTTCTGTTATTTTACTGCTTGTTTTCATCTGCTGACGTTGTACATGTAGAATGTGGCGGTTGGTCGGTGTTGTATTTGTCCCGCCCCTCCTCCACTGTGATTGGACGGCTGGGTGAAAAGTGACAGTTACGAGTGGTGCGTATTGCTCAACGTGAACTTTCTTCAACTCTCGGCGACCAGTAAGAAACGCAGAACGCTCAGCGCTTGAGCATAAAATACTCGCTCAGCGCCTCGTTACTACGCTCATGGCGTTCTAAAAACACGGCGCTCCCATTGAAAACAATTGAATACGCCAGCCAGCCGTGCGAAAAAATGCTTTGGTGGACACACGGCCTAACTGTCACTGTCCCACTAGTCCCCCGCTCTATTTATTGCCCATCACATATTTTAGTCATCATAAATAAGTATCATTGGAAAGCTTACAAACTCAAAATACATACGGTAAAAGCCATTTTGAAATTGGACATTGCGTTACCATGGAAACGGTGTTTTAAATTCTTTTAGCGGGCTCCTCCCCCAGTGGGCGGTGTCAGGTTTCATATTACACAATTTTATAATCAAAACCTTTAATAATCTTGACAAAACACATATCGTCAGAAAGGTCCGAGTCTCAATGTTTCATATTTGGCGACTATTTTGTGATAAAAGTATATTTGGACAGGAATGTAGAATTTGTTAGAGAATCAAAAAACACCAATAGATTGTGAGTGGCACATGGTGGCTATTTCTGGTACAGCGTCTAAACAAAATCATACATTTTTGTAACATCAACTTCAAATTTGGAACACAACTTGGTTAGATATATGGCTTTGATTTTATAGTAAAAAATGTTTAGTACAGTACATTTGATTTACAGTCAATTTAAACTTCCATTCATACATTTTTTGAAGCAATAATCTGTCTTCTTTAAAACAAGACCAAACATGTCTATATTCCAAAGAATTCTTGAATTGCAACCATTTTGGATTTCACGTCTAATCTCAACAAAAAAAACTAAGTAGTGCATAAACTCCTGAGACCTGTGATCAATCAGAAATACAAAACCTGTCCTAAATAAAAGTTGATTAAATGATCAAACCCGATAATCATTCAGTAAGTCCGTCAGTTTTAGTCCAATATGATAACATTAACTAACTTTTTCAGGAAGAAGAAAATCCTCTCCTGGTCAAAATGGCCGAAACACAACATGAGGGTTAATCGACATCCCTGATCATATTTTTATTGATTCATCACTGTATGTCTGTAACAAATAAGTCGTTTCATATTAAGATGCTTTAGGATTGGTTTCAAAATATGACCGATATCCCACTAGGCATCCTGTGCACATTTCTTCCGGATGTGCTGACACGGGTTTGGACAGCAGTTGTGCAGATATCATGTTTGATATGCATGCCTTTAAACACTAGCACTTTAGTGCATGTACTCAGACGCTGTTGTACCTTGTGATAAAGCTCATGATGTAAGCCACCCCACATACACACACACACACTGCCGTTCACAGCATGTGGCGGTTCGTGTCATTTTTTTGGTTGCCATTGAATTTGAATTGACACAATTAAGAACACTTTTTAAGCCCATTATTGTACCTATTAACTGGTCTTTGTATAGATGTTATTATGAATTATGATGTTTCTTTTCTTTGGAGGAAAAAGAAAAAAATTATGAATGTTTTAAATGAAGTCAATGTCAGATGTCTAATGATAGAGTGTTAAATTGGTAATAAATTGAATGTGTATTTACAAAAAAAACCTGTTTTTGTGATTTACTTGTTTCAAATAAATTATGCAAAATACATTCAGCAAAGACGCATTCAATTAATCACAAGTGACTGACAGCAATTCTCGTGATACGCATCACGTTTGAGCTTCAGCAAGAACCAATGAGGTTCATTCTCGTGTTACGCATCACGCTTGAGCTTCTCAAGAACCAATGAGGTTAATTCTGGTGTTACGCATCACGTTTGAGCTTCTCAAGAACCAATGATGTTCATTCCCATGATACGCATCACCTTTGAGCTTTAGTAAGAACCAATGAGGTTCATTCTCGTGTTACGCATCACGTATGAGCTTCTCAAGAACCAATGAGGTTCATTCTCGTGTTACGCATCACCTTTGAGCTTTAGTAAGAACCAATGAGGTTCATTCTTGTGTTACGCATCACGTTTGAGCTTCTCAAGAACCAATGAGGTTCTTTCTCGTGTTACGCATCACGTTTGAGCTTCAGCAAGAACCAATGAGGTTCATTCTCGTGTTACACATCACGTTTGAGCTTCTCAAGAACCAATGAGGTTCATTCTGGTGTTACTCAGCACGTTTGAGCTTCAGCAAGAACCAATGAGGTTCATTCTCATTATACGTATCACGTTTGAGCTTCTCAAGAACCAATGAGGTTCATTCTTGTGTTACTCAGCACGTTTGAGCTTCAGCAAGAACCAATGAGGTTCATTCTCATTATACGCATCACGTTTGAGCTTCAGCAAGAACCAATGAGGTTCATTCTCATGATACGCATCACCTTTGAGCTTTAGTAAGAACCAATGAGGTTCATTCTCGTGTTACGCATCACCTTTGAGCTTTAGTAAGAACCAATGAGGTTCATTCTGGTGTTACGCATCACGTTTGAGCTTCTCAAGAACCAATGAGGTTCATTCTCGTGTTACACATCACGTTTGAGCTTCTCAAGAACCAATGAGGTTCATTCTTGTGTTACTCAGCACGTTTGAGCTTCAGCAAGAACCAATGAGGTTCATTCTTGTGTTACTCAGCACGTTTGAGCTTCAGCAAGAACCAATGAGGTTCATTCTCATGATACGCATCACCTTTGAGCTTTAGTAAGAACCAATGAGGTTCATTCTCGTGTTACGCATCACGTTTGAGCTTTCGTAAGAACCAATGAGGTTCATTCTCATGATACGCATCACCTTTGAGCTTTAGTAAGAACCAATGAGGTTCATTCTCGTGTTACGCATCACCTTTGAGCTTTAGTAAGAACCAATGAGGTTCATTCTCGTGTTACGCATCACCTTTGAGCTTTAGTAAGAACCAATGAGGTTCATTCTCGTGTTATGCATCATGTTTGAGCTTAAGCAAGAGCCAATGAGGTTCATTCACGCACACCAAGCAGGTTCGGTTGAACTTCTGTTTGTGTTCGCTGATCAAAATTAATACGTGAAGAGTTTTACAATCTTTTTAAGAACTTTTTGAAGCGTTAAAGTGGTAGTTCTGTAGGTGTCAATGGAGGGACAGAAATCGCTCAGATTTCTTCAATAAGATCTTCATTTGTGTTCTGAAGAGGAATGAAAGTCTTACAGGTTTGGAACGACATGAGGGTGAATAATTAACGACAGAATTTCAATTTTTGGGTGAACTATCCCTTTAAAACTTTCAAAGACGGTTTGAGGACATCGCGTGTGTGTGTGTGTGTGTGTGTGTGTGTGTGTGTGTGTGTGTGTGTGTGTGTGTGTGTGTGTGTGTGTGTGTGTGTGTGTGTGTGTGTGTGTGTGTGTGTGTGTGTGTGTGTGTGTGTGTGTGTGTGTGTGTGTTGACAGCAGGTCAGTGATCTGCAGGCATGGGGTTGCTGTAAGGAGATTTCCCAGGACTCTCAAAATCCTTTCATTTCAGTGTAACAGTGTTCAGTGTGTGCAGTTGAGATTAAAGCAGCGAGTTCTGTGTCATTATAGACTCATCTGGCGCTTGAGGGGAAGGTCACATACTCTTGTTATTCTGACGGCACCTGAGAGATAAATGAGGCTTTCAGCTGTTACATAATCACTGCATCTGGACTTCAGGAACTGCTGACACAAGAAAACACAAAGATGATGTTTCAGAGACAGCACTCTTATAGCGTGTTTATTGATATTCAATCACTGCAGTTTTCATTTCATTGGATCTTGAAATCTTGAAAAGTATTTGCTGCTTCATAATTTTGTGATATAGAATCTTTTGTAACATTAAATGTCTTTATTGTCTCTTTTGAACAAATGAATGCATCCTTGCTGAATGAGATTATTCATTTATTAAATAAATAAAAAAATGTTAGTGACCCCAAGCCATTGAACAGTAGTGTATACCGAATAGCTGATATGACTGGAGTGAACATCATTTTAAACAGTGCATTAAAGTTTAAGCAATAACAGCAAAGGAAGTATTTTTCATACTGTTTTTATTTGAGCAGGCTGAATTAGACTGAACTCTGGTCTGAGCCTGTCAGGATCTTTCCATCCATCTTTCCAGGTAAATAATTAATAAGGCACTTGAAGTCACACAAGACAAGAGTAATGTTTATGAGGAGAACTAAAACACAAGGGAGAAAAAGAGTGTTACACCAGAGAGAAATCATCTTATCATGGTCAGCTGGTCATTATCATAAATAAACCTGAAACTGTCCATAAATCGTACTAATGGAGTTTATTTTGTATTATAAAACGGTTAGTTCCAGTCCTTGATTCTCGTTGGTCAAGCTGTGTTTTATTCACGATAAAACAGGCTATGACTGCTTCACCCAAAGGTTCTGTGTATCACTGCACAACACCATCCCTTAGCAACACCTCTTAGCAACGTAAACACATGTTTTCCGTAACTTACCCGACTAGTCAAAGCATTTGTCAGTTCTGTGTTCACAACAAGTTTGAGTCCTTTCAATATAAAAGTCTTCGCAACTGATTGACTCACTCATAAAGACAGTCTTTGTCGCCATCTAACGGCGTAACTTTCTTTTGTTGCTGTTCACAGTCAGGGACTATTTTTTCCAGCGGAAGGAAGGCTATTACCGATTTTACTTCATGAAATTTTCATTGATACATATTTTTTGGCTTTAATATTTGTATTGTGTGGTAACCATTTTATAAAAGCAATAAGCCCCGTGAAGCCATGGTTTACAGTGAATTTATAACAGCTAAAGGGGTTAGCTAACAACGCCCCTTAGCTGTTCTAAATTCACTGTAAACCACGGCTTCACAGGGCTTATTGCTTTAATTAATGACTGGGCTGCCAAGACATTATCTCACTTATTACACAGCTATTTGCCAACTAAATCAATACATGGGAGTTATTTCTTTCTTATTTTATTATGTGAGGAGAAAGAGTGCTCCACAGCACAACTAGCACAGTTGTGGAAGGAATCAGTAGCCAGGAGGCAGGAGCAAATGGGCACACAGTTCTGTGATCAACCAATCACAATCCAGTATCCCAGAACACTGCATTATGTAATACATACAATCTTAGAAGAGAGATTGGTGAACAGTTTGAAATGCTGTTCTGATTGAATCGCTCATTCCCTGCTGAATTTCATTTCAATTTCAAGATGAAGAATATTTTGCCAGAAATAGTTTTAGACTGTGAATTTCTGAATGAAGGAAATCAGTTATTTCAAAAATAAATGTGTGTGTGAATACAGTTATGATTACCATCAAACAACACTAGAAGAGTCATTGATTACTCTCTGCAATTCACTGACAGTGAAACATAATGACTGTGAGTTTGGAGATACTCAGATTTTGCTCTTTCATTGCACAGGGGATCTTAGCCCTTCTTTTAACCCTATAGGAAAGACGTTAACAAGATCTCATATATGATGGTTGTGGGTTTATTGCCTGACTTTAGAGTTTTACTTCTGGCGATTTAATTTATGCTTCAAAATTCATAAAAAAGTTGTGATGATTTGTGAAGATTATGCGATGGGATGAGATGAAGCTCAGTGAAAGTGAGACCTCAGTCAGTGACAAATATCACATGTAAACATTGATATTTCTTAAGATATTATATAATATTCCTGTCGCTGATCTTGATTTTGAACCATCTGTTGACTCTCTGTTTTAAATGTATCAGATTATTTGTGCAAGAGTTGTGATGCTCGCCTTACTGATGATTTAATGTCTTACCGCTAATAACACTGCAGACTAATGTGGAAATGGATCTGAGATCTCATCTGAGGCTGTGTGTGACCCTTGGGTCCTGATAAAGAAATTACTGTGATCTCATTCAAATAAATCCCTCTGTTTATCTAATTGTCCCGTCTGTGTTTCAGATCCGCAGGGACACGCGCGTGAATGTGAGTGGTCAACACTTTCGTTGCTGTCTCAGCTAATCTTCATCATCATCTTAATGGGTTTCTTTCCATGGCTAAACTTACAGAACAGCAGCCTGAGAACGTCAAACATTAATCAAAACATTAATCCAATCTGTGTGGAGGAGAATCTGTGATTAAATAAGTGATTAGATCCATCCATCTCTATCTATCTATCTATCTATCTATCTATCTATCTGTCTGTCTGTCTGTCTGTCTGTCTGTCTATTTGTCTGTCTGTCTGTCTGTCTGCCTGTCTATTTGTCTGTCGTTCTATCTATCTATCTATCTATCTATCTATCTATCTATCTATCTATCTATCTATCTATCTATCTATCTATCTATCTATCTATCTATCTATCTATCTATCTATCTATCTATCTATCTATCTATCCATTTGTTTGTTCTTCTCCCAGCTGAAGGTGACTTGAGTCTTGCAGGACTGTGTGTGTGTGTGTGTGTGTATGTGTGTGTGTGTGGGGGGGGGGGCATGTTTTTGTGAAATATCAGGACACAAATGTGTATAATGACATGGGTAGGTATTACAAAAAACTTTTCAAAATGCTTATAAATCACAGAATGAGGTTTTTTTCACAGAAAGTGAACTGCACAGTCTTCTGTGAGGGGTAGGTTGAGGGGCAGGGGCAGTGTGTGTGTGTGTGTGTGTGTGTGTGTGTGTGTGTGTGTGTGTGTGTGTGTGTGTGTGTGTGTGTGTGTGTGTGTGTGTGTGTGTGTGTGTGTGTGTGTGTGTGTGTGTGTGTGTGTGTGTGTGTGTGTGTGTGTGTGTGTGTGTGTGTGTGTGTGTGTGTGTGTGTGTGTGTGTGTGTGTGTGTGTGTGTGTGTGTGTGTAGGTTTAGGGGCAGGGGCAGTGTAAGCGGATAGAAAATACGGTTTGTACAGTATAAAAACCATTACGCCTATGGAATGTCCTCACATTTCACAAAAACAAAAGTGTGTGTGTGTGTGTGTGTGTGTGTGTGTGTGTGTGTGTGTGTGTGTGTGTGTGTGACTGGCAGATGACTCGGTCATTGTTGGGCTGCTAAACCTTTGCACGCTCTTGTTAAGATGAAGAGACCTGCCAAGACTCTGTTGTCATGGTAACGGCACCACTACAGTCCACTATATATATATATATATATATATATATATATATATATATCCCTCCAGAATATCAAGAAAATGTTTCTGCTAAATCCTTGTAAACACATTACATAACAACAGTCCAATATAACGATGTTTTAACACTAAAGTTATGTTATGATGTAAAACTCTCAGATCTTATTTCAATCATAAGCTGTTCTGCCTGGAAGCATCTGTTGTGATGGGGCTTAAACAGGAAGAAGAAGAAGATCCGATCAGAGCTTGAACAAAATGATCATTTGATAAACAACATGGAAATAATCTTCCACTGCCAGCAAAAATTAACTTACATTAGCAACAAAACCATTTAAAGGGATAGTTCACCCAAAAATGAAATTCTGTCATTAAAGGTAGGGTAGGTAAGAATGATCTAAAACACTTTTGTCCAAATTTGTTTAAACTTTCTTTATATGTCAATACATAATTAAAATGTAATTAAAAGTATAAAAATCGAGTGACTCTAGACTTTTTAATCTGCAATAAACACCGCTCATTATTTTCGTTCGGGCCGAAACAAGTGATTGGCTTGGGCGCCTGTCACTCTCTCTCGCTACCATGGCAACCGCCGCTTTTGCTCAGGATCTGCCCACATGCGCCCCAGTGTTGCTAAGTCGGGCTACTTCAAACACTGTTGCCGCGGCTGTTTTTCATGTCCGCGGGTTGAAGCGACCCCAATTATGTGATATTTTGCCCCGGGATTTGCGAATTTTAGCAGGCAGCCCTACCAAAAAGACACATATTTTACCCCCCAAATGCGATTTTTACCGGAGAAACACGATTCGGCTTGTTTTGGGCTAGTTTTGAGTAGCAATTGGGCGGATTTTGTTGTGAAAACCTGGCAACCCTGGCGCACCCGTTTGATTTGAGGAGTTCAAGAGGCTGTATTTCTGCTGGACAGGTAATCTTTCATTTTGATTATACATTTTTTTGGTTTATGTTTTCATGAAGCATGTCTCACTAGCACACGTAGCTGCCTAATATAGCTAACATAACATTACTTAGCATAAAGTTACAATGTTATACACCTAGCGAACCATTAGTAGAGATGATAAATACTCAATATGCTTAGCTCAAGTTGATCGCTGTCGTGTTGAATTTCGCAAAATGTAACTTTAGATGACAAAATGCATGTGTAAAAGCTAGTACACCGCATCCAGGAACTTTTTTTTAGAACTAAGTTAGCTTTAGCTACTACCCTCTGTCTAAACTCTTCTACCATGTTCACCGGGAACTTTACCTGCACGTTTATTTCGGCCCTTGGTTTGTTTTTATATACTCTACCAATGTTTATGTTGATGTGTTTATCTTGTATCTGTGTGTGTCGTAGACACTGTGTTGTGTGTGTATTTTAAACTTTACCAGTATCATTATTCTAGCTTGATAGTGAGTACTCAAAGACATCTTATTTGTTTATATTCATAATGATAAAGTTAGATTTTTTATTACATGTGATTCTGACATGATGTCTCTACATGCACTTCTTCTCCGCTCGTCTCAGGTAAATAATGCGTCTTTCAGCTGACGGTCAGCGTGGCGCGTTCATGTGTTTTGGGGGCGTGGCTTTGGAAAGAGCCCAGAAGGGAGAAGGTGGAGTGAATGGAAATAATGAGCTGTCTTTAAAACAGTCGTGAGAGGTCTACAGACACTCAATTTTTATACTTTCTTTTTCAGAGTACTTACATTTTAATTATGTATTGATATATAAAGAAAGTTTAAACAAATTTGGAAAAAAAGTTTTTTAACCAAATCTTACCTACCCTACCTTTAATTCCTCATGTCGTTCCAAACCCGTAAGACCTTTGTTCATCTCCAGAACACAAATGAAGATCTTTTTGATGAAATCCGAGAGTTCTCTGATCCCTCCATTGACAGCTATTTAATGAACACTTTCAAGGTCCAGAAAGGCAGTAAAGATATCGTTAAAATAGTCCATGTGACTCCAGTGGTTCAACCTTAATGTTATGAAGCGATGAGAACACTTTCTGTGGGCAAAAAACAAACAAAAATAATAAAGAGCACTTCCAGAACGCTGGCTTACCATTGGCCGATGCTGTTCATGTGAGGCGGTTTTAAGGTGATTGTCATTAAAGCAATGTCATAAAAATATATTTATGGCTATTCATATTTTTATGTTGAAATATGAGCTACATATTTCAACATACATAAACAGCTTTTAATGAAAGCAAATAACTGAGACCTTATCATATATATGTTTTATTTCATAAAAACATTAACAGAACAATGTGCAATTATTATTGTTTAACTAGTTAAAATAAAATAACTGTTTGTCAAAGTAACATTAGGTAACAACTAGTCAGTCAGATCAAGGACACGATGCCATGAAAGAGTGTGTCATGTTTTCCTCTGGTATTGCACACAATCGTTTCATATCAAATAAAACTAAATTAGAAAAATCTCAAAAACACGAAACAAACGGGTAGCAGACAAGTCTGCAAAGTAACTAAAACGAAACTAATCGCTGATCACCTTTGTGAAATTAAATAATGAAGTGTTTTTACATTCCCCTCGTCTATAATACAATTGATTTTAGTGATGCGAAATGTTGCTAGCATGGTTAGCATTTTGCTTATACATTACGAAAAGGATTAGCATTTTGCCAGCATGATTTAACATGCTAGCATGTCGCTAACATGATTTAGCATATTGCTAGCATTTTTAACATGTTTGCTAACATGATTTAACATGTTAGCTTTATTTAGCACATCATAACATGTTTTAGCATTTTGTTAGCATATTTTGTTAATATGTTGCGAACATGATTTGCATTTTGCTAGCATGATTTAACACGTTATTTTGCTAGCATGTTTTAGCATGTTACTAGCATTATTCACATGTTGTTAGCTTTTTTGGGCCATCATGTTAATAAGATATTGCTAACACGATTAGCATGCTGTTAGCATTATTTAACACTTTTTTTTGCTAACATGATTTACCATATTGCTAGCATTTCTTAACATGTTACTAACATGATTTGCATGTTGTTAGCATGTTCTAGCATGATTTAACTTGTTAGATTTATTTATCACATTACTAACATGTTGCTAACATGATAAACATGCTGTTAGCATTATTTAACATGTTGTTCGCATTTTGATAACCTGATTTATTATATTCTAGCATTTTTAACATGTTGCTACCATGATTTAAAATGTTAACATTATTTAGCACATTGTTAGTATGTTTCTAGCATAATTATGTTGCTAGCATGATTTAAAATGTTGTTAGCATTTTTAATTCAGTGGAGAAACTGCAATTATTAATGAATTAAATCCAAAAAAGAAACTCGGGATGGGGCAAATACTTATGGCTCTGTAAAACATCACAAAAGAATATAAAAACATTGGGAAGTTTAGAGTCCTGAGGTGAGCTATCAAGGCAACACTTCTTTTTTTCTTTCTTTTTTGTTTGTTTGACCTGAATTATGAGCAGAGTTACACCCTTCAGATGTGATCTAGGAGAACCAGCGCCGGTTCTGAGCCCAAACCCAAAGTCTTTAATGCACACAGGGCGACAGCGTTGTCCCGCGCTCACGCCGCCGCCTCACATCTTTGGCTGAACAGCACCTCCACGACCTTGGGGTCGGCCAGGGTTGAGAGGTCGCCCAGGTCTTTCTCGTTGCGTGCGATCTGTCGCAGAACTCGCCGCATGATCTTACCTGCCGGACGGGAGAAAGCCTTGAGTTTCAGGAGCGAAAGCAAATGCAAGGAGGAATTGAGAATGATCCCAGTACCTGAGCGTGTTTTGGGAAGCCCTGGAGCATTCTGGATGAAATCTGGGGTGGCTATTGGTCCGATCTTCTCCCTCACTGAACGACAAAACCATCCACACACAAGAAAGAGAGCAAGTGTGAAATTGATTCAGATTGTAATTTCTATGTAAGGAATAATTGACTGCTAGGGTTACCACACCTCAAAACATTGATCAGATGATGTATTTCAAGATATTTGTCAGGATTTTGTCCTTAAAACGCTCTTGTGTGCAGGACTCATTTCTTACGCATCTCATCCCAAGCCTCCGCCAATTCAAAAACGTCATTTTAGAGCTCGTAACGGAGGCTTCAGCACTTGTGAATGCATCAGTGAGGACAATTCACCCTTCCCCTGGAGTTTGATTGACAGGCGATCTGACCAATTATAAGCCGCGATCCGCCGAATCCGCCATTTTGTCCGACAAAGCAGTCTGGAGAGTTAGGTCCAATCCCAATTCTATTATATACCCCTTTGCCTTCCCCTACACCTACCCGTTCCCCTTGCCCCTTGAAACAGAGTGCCAAGGCGTGGGAGTGAAAATATTCCCCTAAGAAATGGGACACCACTACTATAGAGACAGAGCGACACGCGTCATAATCTGAGGACCACGCCCACCGGGGGGAAAACAATCCAATGCTCTCCATTGACTTTGCATTGCTTGAAGCAGCCTCTTTGTCATTTCGGACTTATAACAAAAAACAGAACAATGTCCAAAAGCGGATATGTGACAAAGTGTACAGCAAACAAGCTAAACAAAACCCACAACCAAAAACCCAGAACTTTCTATAAGCTGTTGACCCAAAAAACGAGCGTTTAAGGACAAAAAAGTGGATACAGGCCATTAGAAAGAGCGCGACACGTTATAGAACTACACCCACTACAGGGGAACGCAATCAGAGATAGGAAATATAATATATAAAACTGACATTTGTATATTTGACTCAACAGTGACAGAATGTTTACCGTTCACATACGCATACTGAGTGTCAGGATCCCAAAATTGACCCATTCTTCCTGCTGAAGCCTCATGTTTTACTGCCTTTATCCACTTTTGGCTCCTTAAACTCTCGTTTTTTTGGGTCGACAGCTTATAAAATCTTATTTCTGTGTTTTTTAGCTTGTTTGCTGTACACCTCGTCACATATCAGCTTTTAGACATTGTTCTGTTTTTTGTTTTAAGTCCGAAATGACAATGAGGCAGCCTCACGCAATGCAAAGTCAATGGAGAGCGTTGGATTGTTTCCCCCCCCGATGTGGGCGTGGCCTAAATACGCTCTGTCTCTATACCATTACACGTCATCATCACACGTCATCATACCCTGTTTCTTTTATTAGTGTCCTGTGACATTTAACCAGTATGAACAGCAATGAAGTGCATAGGCTATATCTAACAGAAATCAGACGCGAGCACGTTTAACAAATTACTCACTCCAAACAGAGTTTTGCGCTGTTTTTGGACTTAATAAAATGGCTCACGTTTTCAGTTCAAAAACGTATGAGCCTCAGAGTTTCCTAAGATGATACAGAATATACAAGACTAGTGAAGCCGCTTTTCCATCAGGCCAAACTGTTCTCTTTGTTTATTAACTGTTCCATTCCGTGCCGATCTGAACCGGCTGGTACGGATATGGTTTTGTTTTCTACTGTGGTGTTGCGATAATGTTCATACGTTATACGTCAAGTCAGTCGTTGCCTTGGTAACGCATGAGTTTACAGATGATAAGTATTGTAAATATCGACTGCGTTATGAAGGATGACCAGATATATATTTTTAGACGTATTAATATGTGTTCAAATCACTCAAATAGTGCGTTTAGCAAGCTACGGAGAAATTGGCAGCCAGGCGACACAAGTGATCGATCTCGAGTGGCAACTTACACACATTGTAGCAGCACGGTAGTCGGTGGAGGGAAAATCATCCATACCCCTTCGTTCGAAGTGTGGTCCTGGAAAATCTTCGTTTGAAGGGCTATCCGGCCCTTCCCCTTCCCCCTACCACTCCAGCCAAAAGAGAATCGAGACACCCCTACCCCTTCACGTGAACGCGCAAAACGAAGGGGTAGGGGAAAGGGAAGGGCTAAGGGCTAAGGGCTAAGGGAAAGGGAAGGGCTAAGGGGTAGAAATGTGATTGGGCCTTAGTAGAGTAAAATGTGTACCTTGAATGCAATGTAAGTCGCTTTGGATAAAAGCGTCTGCCAAATGCATAAATGTAATGTAAATGTAGAGTAACGTCAGTGGACTTGGACTTTCCGCGGTTGAAACAACATTCCTTCTGATGTTCATTCATGTGTATTTAAAATATTATAAATAATTAGAATGAAGAGATGATCAGTTCACGAGCAGCTTTAACAGAGGCGCTACAGCGACCTGTCACGACTCATTAAAGAGCCACAAAACGGTATTTACGGTTTAAATTTATTTAAAAAAATTACACAATTTGAAAGTTGAGACTTAGTTTCATATCAAAAGAAACCTGCTTTGTCCTGTCTGTGTCCTCTTTGCTCTGCGATGTATTTTTCACTGCGTGAGAACATGATGTCTGGCGTGAGAGTCCCATGGTTTAGTCGGACGTGGCAACAGTAACTAAAGGGGGCGTGGCCTTTATAAAGTCAATTATCAGTGATTATACTACAGGGCTGTTAAATGCTTGAATCTGATTGGTTGACGAACGTTCTAAGGTGTGCAATTATTTTCTGGGAAATGCACGGCTAAAGTAGTTCCAGCTGTTCTTTACCGCATTACAGTTCAATATCACTCCGCCAAATGATTTCAGTTATTTCAAAAATCCTTATAGATAGCAGAATAATGCAGTTATTAGAGAGAGAGAGAGAGAGAGAGAGAGAGAGAGAGAGAGAGAGAGATGTGAATGACCTGAGTCTGTGTGTCTCTCAGTGTTCGGCAGCAGCGTCTCTACTAATAGTGAAACTGTAAGTTTATCTGCTTCAAGAACAGCGCCGTTATTCCCTCACTGTGAGAAATGTCATGTAGCTTTTAAGTTGCTGAACTATTTTACTGATAAACTCATCAGAGCAGCACTGACAAAACGTTTCTGTGCGAGTGTGTGTCCGTACTGTGTTGTGTGTGTGGTCGTTTGAGTTGTGCGTACATAATAAAATGTCATTTTGTGGCAAAAAACGCGTAAATATCCTATTGTTATATTTATTTGCTCGGTCAGTGTCGCTGTGTGTTTTGGTTCTTTTGCTGTTGTCGGCTGTAAGGACCTCTGAAATAACTGAAATCATTTGGCGGAGTGATATGGAACTGTAATGCGGTCAAGAACTGCTGGAACTACTTTAGCCATGCGTTTCCCTGAAAATAACTGCACACCTTAGAACGTTCGTCAATCAATCAGATTCAAGCATTTAACGGCCCGTAGTTTAACAGTGTTTAATCTGATCCTCTGACCTTTTCTCTTCAGCTCGTCCGTCAGCGTGCGGTTGAACTCTTTGTGCTCTTTCAGCGTGATGAAGCAGTACAGACACTCTCCCTTCACCGCATGAGGCCGACTGACGACTGCAGCTTCAGCGACTGATGGGTGTTCAGACAGAGCCGCCTCTACTTCAGCTGTGCTCAACAAATGACCTGAGAGAGAGACGGGGCGGCTGTAAACACTACCGTTCAAACGCTTGGAGTCAGTGAATTCACTTTTATTCTGCATTAAGGATGAATTTAAATGATCAAAAGTGACATTTATAGATTCTATTTTAAATAAATGATGTCCTGTTCTATTCATCAAAGAATCCTAAAAAAAATGTATGAGGGTTTCCATAATTATATAAAGCAGCACAACTGTTTTCAACACTGATAATAATCATAAATGTTTCTTGAGCAGAAAATCATCATATCAGAATGATTTCTGAAGGATCATGTGACACTGAAGACTGGAGTAATGATGCTGAAAATACAGCTTTTCATCACAGGAATAAATTACATTTTACAATATATGCTTATTTTAAAATGTAATAATAGTTCTCAATATCACTGTTTTTATTGTATTTTTATCTAATAAAATGCAGTTTTGGTGAGCATAAGAGATTTCTTTATATATATATATATATATTTCTTTGTTTGTGATGTTTTACAGATCCTTATTTCTCTCTTTTTTGCATGTAATAGTTTCCTCTTATATAATGAAATCATACAATCAAATCCAGCATAGTACAAACTATTTATTTTTATGTATTTATTTTGTACTCTACTGGATTGAAAATAATTAATAATACAAAAATAAATGTCATGTAGTAACCTTAAAATGAACTAACCCTATTTTTTACTTAAACAAATGTCCTGTTTTTATTTTGCACATATTTTGTATACGTATTATTTCATGAAATAATGTCATATACTGTCAGAAAAAAAGGTACAGCGCTGTCACTGGGGCAGTATCCTACGGTACAAAAGCGAAAAGGTGAGAATATATACTATAATATGTAGCTTTAAGGTACTAATATGTACCATTTAGGGGTAAGTATGTACAAAGATGTACCTTTTCACTTTTGTAGCTTAGGTTACTGCCCCAGTGTCAGTGATGTACCTTTATTTGTGAGTGTATAATGGAAGTTAAATTCATCTCGAATGCCATTTGAATGTTGTCATTAAAGGGTTAGTTCACCCAAAAATTTAAATTCTGTCATTAATTACTTACCCTCATGTTGTTCAACACCCGTAAGACCTCCGTTCATCTTCGTAACACAAATGAAGATATTTTAGTTGAAATCCGATGGCTCTGAAAGGCCTCCATTGGCACAATGCACGGTTCACTCTCAAGACCCTTAAAAGGTACTAAAGACGTCGTTACAAAGTCCATCTCACTACAGTGGTTCTACAATAACTTTATGAAGCGATGAGAATAGTTTTTGTGCGCAAAAAAAAACTAAATACGGACTTATATAGTGATGACCAATTTCAAAACACAGCATCATGAAGCTTCGAAGCGTTATGAATCAGCGAGTTGAATCATGATTCGGATCGCGTGTCAAACCGCCAAACTGCTGAAATCATGTGACTTTGTCGATCCAAACCCCTGAATCGACTCACTGATTCATAACGCTTCAAAGCTTCATGTTGCCGTGTTTTGAAATCGGTCATCACTATATAAGTCGTTATTTAGTTTTTTTTTTGCGGACAAAAACTATTCTCATCGCTTCATAAAGTTATTGTAGAACCACTGTAGTGAGATGGACTTTGTAACGACGTCTTTAGTAGCTTTTATGGGTCTTGAGAGTGTAAAGTGCCATTGAGCCGATGGAGGCCTTTCAGAGCCATCGGATTTCAACTAAAATATCTTCATTTGTGTTCCGAAGATGAACGGAGGTCTGACGGGTGTCGAACGACATGAGGGGAAGTCATTAATGACAGAATTTTCATTTTTGGGTGAACTAACCCATTAAGAGAAAGGAATATAATATGGCATTTCTAAGCAGCAGGTGGCAGCACTGAAACAGCATCGCTCAAGGTCTCACCAAGCGGTTTCTCTTGAAGCCAATAAGGAAGTGACATAAACTGCAATTCATCGACTGGCCACTAGAGACAGACTCCAGAAGGAGCAGAATCTCATTGAGCTCATGTTAAAATGCCCAACTTTGCAGCAGAATAAAACATGTTTACAGCCTGGTACAAACTGTAGTTTTGGGCTAATTTTGCCCTTCATGACAACTGTGAGGGGGGTGAATCTTTTTATAACTCATTCGTTTACATTATATAAAGCCTTAAAGTTCTGCATAATTAAGGCCGTGGCCACTTTGAGTGACAGGTGGACTGCCATTTATCTGCTGTCTGTTAGTCATTGCGTCACTTCAGCTCCGCCCACGTCCCGCCTTTTTGCCCATTTTCTGTTATCCGGGAGTGATGCGCTGACAAGATGGCGACGGCCAGCTCGACCCTACTTTACGCTTCAAAACTGCTCTTCAGAATCCTATGGGTGACGTCAGACACTACGTCCATATTTTTTTACAGTCTATGGGTCTCACCAGAGATGTTCAGCATGTCGTCGATCCGGCCGGTGATCCAGTAATATCCGTCCTTGTCCCGCCTGCAGCCTGAGGACACAAGGACACTGAGTAACAGTGCTGTCCGCGTGCAGGAAAAAGCCACATGATGGCCGGTGTTGTGCAGAAGTCTGTGACTCTAGTAGGCGCTGTATTGCGCTAATCCAACCGACTCCTAAACCCAATCCTAATCCTAACCCTACCATCACTACAGTGCCAACTATGGTCACAGAATTCGACACTTCACCCCTTAATGTATTAAAACATATGAAGCAACTGCATGTTACTCAATCAGGCTGATCTTTGGATGTAACATGTAAAGTAATGCATTACCATTAGAATTTACATCATAATACACACTTTTAAACAAGTAACCTTTTTAAATAAATAACTTACTTTTGTGATTTATTTATTTACTGACAAATACAATTCGAATTTTAAAGACGTGCAAGCAAAGCATAATGCTCCTCATTTAAAGGACAACTCCGGTGAAATCATTCTCTGGGATGCGTTTTCATGAAAATCGAATGTAAAGAGTTTTATCTCTAAAAACAGATTAGCTTATAACGCTAGTATATGAGGCATATAATAAGTCAAATTAAATCGCTAGTTAATACCACTAACTAGGCTCAAAATAGCCTCAGACTAACACGGTAGCATAATGAGGGTCCCTACATACAAACCGAAGCACTGAGAACTTTGTAAGTGTACAAACAGTTTAATAAGAAGATACTTTATAAAGACAGAACATTACGAGTATACAGACAGGAGCCATCTTGGAAAACAGTCTCGACGAGTCGAGCCACGGTTGAATAATCCGCCATGTCTTTAATGTGTATCCTTTGGAAGCACTAGTCTCTGTTGCTTTCAGTTTTTTTAAAATTATTTTTATTAATTTATTTTCTCTGTTGCGTTCAGTGCTTTCTTCCGGAAACAACGGACCATATGAGATTCCAAGTCACAGTTCATCACTTAGCACAGCGTTCGTGGCTCGACTTGTCGAGACTGTTTTCCAAGATGGCTCCTGTCTGTATACTCGTAATGTTCTGTCTTTATAAAGTATCTTCTTATTAAACTGTTTGTACACTTACAAAGTTCTCAATGCTTCGGTTTGTATGTAGGGACCCTCATTATGCTACCGTGTTAGTCTGAGGCTATTTTGAGCCTTGTTAGTGGTATTAACTAGCGAATTAATTTGACTTATTCTTTGCCCCATATACTAGCGTTATAAGCTAATCTGTTTTTAAAGATAAAACTCTTTACATTCGATTTTCATGAAAACGCATCCCAGAGAACGATCTTCTCGGTAACCATGTGTTAATTACCCCTAGGTTAATTTTTCACCAGAGTTGTCCTTTAAAGTCAACATGTTATCAAAATTAAAATTTCTTAATTTTTTGGAATATTGCAGAATTTATTATAAATGACTTTTCCGTGCATGTCATTTTCTAAAAATTCACGTGCCTTGTAATCTTTCAATTAAAATAACGTCCCCTCCCTCTTGCAGCGACTTCTCTTCTCTGATGACGTGGGCGGGGCAACCTGTCACTCACATGAGATCGACCAATAGCAAACCACAACCATCCAATCAATTCCCTATGGACAAAATCAAGCCCCGCCCTACATTTGTTCTTGTTCCTGAAGCGTTTAACTCAGAAATACGTCACAGTAGAGAAGAAAAGACTATCCGTTTCTTTAACTGAGATAAGAAATAGTAACACACAACTCCGTATGCATCATAATTTGTCACTTAGATTACATTTTTTGGAATAGATTATTTGCTTTTTGGAATAAACGTATAAAGTAAGCTTACATTTTGAATTTACATGATAATACCCGTGTTACTTTTTTATTATCTGCAAAGGATAATGCTTTTGTTCTGAAAGGAAAAAGCGCATAATTTTACCGATGTGAGAAAAAGTTCTAAAAAAAGTATTCTATATTATACTTTTTTAGAAGCATAAAAAATTCTATAAAAAGTAACATTTAAAAGTAACATTCACCAACACTGGTTATGCAGAGGATGTGTTGCGGCATTACCATCTCCTGTCACATAGAATCCTGGGAATTTTCGGAAGTAGGTGCTCTCGAAGCGCTCCTGATTCCCGTACACACCCCTCATGATTCCCGGCCAGGGCTTCCGGAAAACCTGAGACACAAATGATCCGTTTACAGTAAGAATAAACATCTGATGCATCGCTTCTCCATCTTTATTAGGGCCCGAGCACCGATGGTGTGAGGACCCTATTGTTTTTGCTCAGCCTATTATTCTTCTTCTCCCAAATGAATCGCATTTTTGAGGGCCTAAACATGCTCGAAAACTCATGAAACTTTGCACACGCGTCAGAAGTGGCGAAAGTTTACGTCTGATATGGGTTTCAGAATTAGGCGTGGCAAAATGGCTCAATAGCGCCACCTAAAAAATTTCAATTACAGTTTTTCTCAGTCGCATTGGTACATTTCTCAGATCAGAATTGAAATTCTCAAAACTACCTGTTCAATCTTCACATCATTGTGTCACTTGTGCACATCAAAAAAGCATTTTCTCATTTCTTTGAACAAGGTGCAAATGCTTTGGTACATCCATGCAAATGATTATGCACAATTCTCTGCTGTTTCCTACATTATCAATTGCTTACGTCATGTTGATCAAAATGTATTCTAATGGGTCTCTGTTGAATAGTCTCACCCCCCACAACATTTAGCCATTAGTTCATAGCATAAGTCTTTACATGCAAAATGGTTGAACAAGTTGTCATAATATGTCAAGCATATTTCTATACATTTCCATTAGACGTTCACATTTCTACTTTTCTTTTTTTTCTTTTTTTTTCTTTGTGCTATGCAGTGCTGTCTTTTCCTTTCTGTATCGCAATGACATGGTCTGTCAACAAATTACAGTACAAACAGTAAAAGCGTAAATGTGAATCTTGTCCAGTCTCTTGCAATCAAACTCCCACATACACTGAGGTGTAACCTACAATTTACAATAATTGTCATCAAAACTTTAGCCATAGTTTACATCAGAACATCCCTCCAGAGTACAGTTATATTGACAACATGACTAAGCAATTTGACTGTCTTATTCATACACAATGACACAAGGACTTGTCATTCTGATGGCACTGACATGTTCATTGACACAGATATTTACTTTTGAGAGATGAACTAAGGATTTTGAGCAAGAGACTGGCTTTTGCAGGTAATCCATGGTGTTTTGCTATTTGTACGAATTGTTTTGAGAAATGCACTTACTATTTTGCAAATGTCGAGGATGATTAGAGAAATGTACCAAAGCGACTGAGAAAAACTGTAAGCGCTGTTCGAGCTATGTTTCACGTACGAGTATCAAATTCGGTAGACACATGTAACAGCCCAATACCTACAAAGACCCTGGGTGCAAAATCTAAAAACCCAACAGGAAGTGAAATATTTAGAATTTTCTCTCTGCAAAATTTGTGCAGTTTTTGCCATTTCCAGATGTTGTACTTTAACGAATTCCTCCTAGAGATTTAATCAGGTCAACATCATATTTGCACAGTCTAATCTAACGGCCTTAGCGATGTTAAATTGCGAATATCTTGAGTTTTCACTAAAGGGCGTGTCCGTGGCGGCCTCACAAAGTTTGATGTTTCGCTATAAAACAGGAAGTTGTTGTAATGCGGACATACAAGCGTCACATGTTTTATTAGAGTCCTGCCCTGAACACATCTACACGCCAATATTCATTTACAGTCATAGCGCCACCTGCGGGCAACAGGAAATGCCATGTTTTACGCTGTGATTAACTTCTCAT
>NC_137102.1:57378716-57521216 GCF_949357685.1 Gobio gobio | reverse complement strand
CAAACGTTCCCAGCAGACCCTCACAGTACGTTTGGGTCTACCGAGTCTATCCAGCTTCCTCCCCCGCCATCGGATCCAACTCACCACCAGGTGGTGATCAGTTGACAGCTCCGCCCCTCTCTTTACCCGAGTGTCCAAGACATACGGCCGCAGATCAGATGAAACGACCACAAAGTCGATCATTGACCTACGACCTAGGGTGTCCTGGTGCCATGTGCACTGATGGACACCCTTATGCTTGAACATGGTGTTCGTTATGGACAAACTGTAACTAGCACAGAAGTCCAATAACTGAACACCACTCGGGTTCAGATCAGGGGGGCCGTTCCTCCCAATCACGCCCCTCCAGGTTTCACTGTCATTGCCCACGTGGGCGTTGAAGTCCCCCAGTAGAACGACGGAGTCCCCAGTCGGAGCACTTTCCAGCACCCCTCCCAGGGACACCAAGAAGGCCGGGTACTCTGCACTGCCGTTCGGCCCGTAGGCACAAACAACAGTGAGAGACCTATCCCTGAGCCGAAGCCGCAGGGAAACGACCCTCTCGTTCACCGGGGTGAACTCCAACACATGGCGGCAGAGCTGGGGGGCTATAAGCAAACCCACACCAGCCCGCCGCCTCTCACCATGGGCAACTCCAGAGTGGTAAAGAGTCCATCCCCTCTCGAGGAGTGTGGTTCCAGAGCCCAAGCCATGCGTGGAGGTGATTCCGACTATCTCTAGTCGGAACCTCTCAACCTCACGCACAATCTCAGGCTCTTTCCCCGCCAGCGAGGTGACATTCCATGTCCCAAGAGCCAGTTTCCGTGTCCAGGGATCGGGTCGTCTAGGCCCCCGCCTTCGACTGCTGCCCGATTCGCTTTGCACCGGCCCCTTACGGTCCCTCCCGTGAGTGGTGGGCCCACGGGAAGTGAAATATTATTATAATTTGAAATAACTGTTTTGTATTGTAATATAGAAATCAGAAATCATACTGATAGGATGATTTGATGCTCATTTATGATTATTATCAATGTTGAACAGTTGTGCTGCTTCATATTTTAGTGGAAACCTTGATACATTTTTTTTTAGGATTCTTTGATGAATCGAAAGTTCAAAAGAACAGCATTTAATTGAAACGTCATTATAAACGTCTTTCTCTAAAATCTTAGAGACCCCAAACTTTTGAACATGTACAGGTGCTGGTCATATAATTAGAATATCATCAAAAAGTTTATTTATTTCACTAATTCCATTCAAAAAGTGAAGCTTGTATATTATAATCATTCATTACACACAGACTGATATATTTCAAATGTTTATTTTTTTTAATTTTGATGATTATAACTGACAACTAAGGGAAATCCCAAATTCAGCATCTCAGAAAATTAGAATATTGTGAAAAGGTTCAATATTGAAGACGGCTGGTGCCACACTGTAATCAGCGAATTAACTCAAAACACCTGCAAAGGCCTTTAATGGTCTCTCAGTCTAGTTCTGTAAGCTGCCGCTACACAATCATGGGGAAGACTGCTGACTTGACAGTTCTCCAAAAGACGACCATTGACACCTTGCACACGGAGGGCAAGACACAAAAGGTCATTGCAAAAGAGGCTGGCTGTTCACAGAGCTCTGTGTCCAAGCACATTAATAGAGAGGCGAAGGGAAGGAAAAGATGTGGTAGAAAAAAGTGTACAAGCAATAGGGATAACCGCACCCTGGAGAGGATTGTGAAACAAAACCCATTCAAAAATGTGGGGGAGATTCACAAAGAGTGGACTGCAGCTGGAGTCAGTGCTTCAAGAACCACTACGCACCAAGACCCTCTTGAACAACAGACAGCGTCAGAAGCGTCTCGCCTGGGCTAAAGACAAAAAGGACAGGACTGCTGCTGGGTGGTCCAAAGTTATGTTGTCTGATGAAAGTTAATTTTGCATTTCCTTTGGAAATCAGGGTCCCAGAGTCTGGAGGAAGAGAGGAGAGGCATACAATCCACATTGCTTGAGGTCCAGTGTAAAGTTTCCACAGTCAGTGATGGTTTGGGGTGCCATGTCATCTGCTGGTGTTGGTCCGCTGTGTTTTCTGAGGTCCAAGGTCAACACAGCCGTATACCAGGAAGTTTTAGAGCACTTCATGCTTCCTGCTTTATGGAGATGCAGATTTCATTTCACAACAGGACTTAGCACCTGCAGTGCCAAAGCAACAAGTACCCGGTTTAAGGACCATGGTATCCCTGTTCTTAATTGGCCAGCAAACTCGCCTTACCTTAACCCCATCTATAGGGTATCGTGAAGAAGAAGATGCGATATGCCAGACCCAACAATGCAGAAGAGCTGAAGGCCACTATCAGAGCAACCTGGGCAGTGCCACAGACTGATCTCCTCATGCCACGCCGCATTGCTGCAGTAATTCAGGCAAAAGGAGCCCCAAATAAGTATTGAGTGCTGTACATGCTCATACTTTTCATGCTCATACTTTTCAGTTGGCCAAGATTTCTAAAAATCTGTTCTTTGTATTGGTTTTAAGTAATATTCTAATTTTCTGAGATACTGAATTTGGGATTTTCCTTAGTTGTCAGTTAAAATCATCAAAATTCAAAGAAATAAACATTTGAAATATATCAGTCTGTCTGTGTAATGAATGAATAGAATATACAAGTTTCACTTTTTGAATGGAATTAGTGAAATAAATAAACTTTTTGATGATATTGTAATTATATGACCAGCTCCTATATGTATATAAATATGTAGGGTGAGAGATCACTTGCCTTGGGTTTTCCGGTCGAGCCGCTGGTGTAAAGTATGAAGAGAGGATCTTCTGAGTCCATCCACTCTGGTTCACACTCGTCTGACACACCGTCCATCAGATCATCCCACCAAGTGTCACATGATTCATCCCATGGGGTCTGGAGCATATACAAGCACAAAAGAAGTAGGACAATTGTTTATATAAAAATCTTTGTGACCCCAAACTTCTGAACGGTAGTGTATATACACTCCCCGCGGTTTGGATTTTCAAAAATTGACGCACCTCTTGATGGAGATAATTATGATGTTATTTCCATCAAGAGGTGCATCAGTTTTTGGTCAAGATCTTGTATTACCACTGCAAGAGTCCAGCACTCTGTAAAGTCTCCTCCCGCACATCCCAAAGACTTTATATGAGTTTAAGATCTGGACTTAGAGGTGCCGATTCATGTGTCAAAATGATTCTTCATGCTCCCTCACAACCATTCTTTCACAATCTGAGCCTGATGAATCTTAACATTGCCATCCTGGAATATGGCCATGATCTCGATTCAAACACACACACACACACACACACACACACACACACACACACACTCTCATTTCTTAATGACTACGATTTGTCTATGTCTATCAAACAGTTGACAAAATCACGTACAAATCTGCTTTGGAGCTGCCACTGATCCAGAGAGAGGAATTATCAGCCTCACAAACAGTCTTTTCAACCACACAGAATCATTATTTCTGTGTTACAAATATTCAAATTATCCTTTTGAAAGTACTGTAACTTGGCGCTTCAAACTAAGATTGTATCGATTACATCATTACACCATTATGTGGCGATTAGTGACTTAAAAACTTAAGTCATTGAATAATAAATTCGAGAGATTTGTTCAAAAACGCTGATTCATCCATTAATGAAACAAGTGATGTCATTATGAGTGAGTCATTGAATCATTCATTCAAGAGATTCGTTCAAAAACACTGATTCATCCATTAATGAAACAAGTGTTGTCTTTATGAGTGAGTCATTGAATCATTCATTCAAGAGATTCGTTCAAAAACACTGATTCATCCATTAATGAAACAAGTGATGTCTTTATGAGTGAGTCATTGAATCATTAATTCAAGAGATTCGTTCAAAAACACTGATTCATCCATTAATGAAACAAGTGAAGTCTTTATGAGTGAGTCATTGAATCATTCATTCAAGAGATTCGTTCAAAAACACTGATTCATCCATTAATGAAACAAGTGATGTCTTTATGAGTGAGTCATTGAATCATTAATTCAAGAGATTCGTTCAAAAACACTGATTCATCCATTAATGAAACAAGTGATGTCTTTATGAGTGAGTCATTGAATCATTCATTCAAGAGATTCGTTCAAAAACACTGATTCATCCATTAATGAAACAAGTGAAGTCTTTATGAGTGAGTCATTGAATCATTCATTCAAGTGATTCATTCAAAAACGCTGATTCATCCAATAATGAAACAAGTGATGTCTTTATGAGTGAGTCATTGAATCATTCATTCAAGAGATTCGTTCAAAAACGCTGATTCATCCAGTAATGAAACAAGTGAAGTCTTTATGAGTGAGTCATTGAATCATTAATTCAAGAGATTCATTTAAAGATACTGATTCATCCATTAATGAAACAAGTGAAGTCTTTATGAGTGAGTCATTGAATCATTCATTCAAGAGATTCATTTAAAGATACTGATTCATCCATTAATGAAACAAGTGAAGTCTTAATGAGTGAGTCATTGAATCATCCATTCAAGAGATTTGTTCAAAAACACTGATTCATCCAGTAATGAAACAAGTCTTTATGAGCGAGTCATTGATTCATTCATTCAAGAGATTTGTTCAAAAACACTGATTCATCCAGTAATGAAACAAGTGAAGTCTTTATGAGCGAGTCATTGATTCATTCATTCAAGAGACTTGTTCAAAAACACTGATTCATCCATTAATGAAACAAGTGAAGTATTTATGAGTGAGTCATTGAATCATTCATTCAAGAGACTTGTTCAAAAACACTGATTCATCCAGTAATGAAAGAAGTATGTATGAGTGAGTCTTTAAATCATTCATTCGAACCGATAAAAAAAAAAAAAAATCATTCAAATTGATTATACATTTTAAATAGACTGCAGCTATTAACATTTAGTCAGAACCTCTGATATATTGCATGATATTTTGTTTAGTTGTCTGTTCAGAATCATGAATTTTTCACAATTGATCCAGAATCGTGCAGCTCTAAGACAGAATATTCAACCTTTTGACCAACCTGTAGTTTGTTGGAAGCATCACTGTTTGTTATGAAGGCATGATGTCTGACCACCACACACTTCTGAACAGAGAAGGCCGTGCTGAGGGAGAGAGAGATCATTAGAAGATAAAAGTCCAAAATGTTGTGATGATGCTAGGCTGCGGTGAATGGTTGCCAAGGCGTTACTATGCAGTTTCTAAGGTGATTTGAGGTGTTTTAACACATTGCATTGATGTTCTTATCATTGCATTATGTAATTTATTGACTAATACCATATCATGATTGTTCCAAATCAATGACGTCATTCAGTCAGAATTCTGTTTGCACTATGATGCGTATGTCTCATTTCACATGCTTCCAAACTGTGCTGTTGCCCGGCAACCCCTGGCAGTTTCTGATTGGGTGAGTGGCTCTGGCTCTAATGGACGGGTGAGATGTTTATGTAAACAGAGCAGGAGACGGGGACGCACCTCTCCTTGCAGCGCTGCAGAGCTTCAGACGCAATCTTCTTCAGATTGATCAGCTTGTCACCTCTGTAAACACCATCTGTAGGACACAAAGAGAGAGCAAACGCGTGAGATAGGAAGAGAAAGAGAAGCGGATAGACAGTGAGATGATGTGTTGTGGATGTAAAAATTATAAACTTTAATTTGATTGGCTGACTGGTTTTATGCAAACTGTCAGAGTGCGCAGGATTTTATCGGTCCTTTAGGAAACAAACATATACGAGTGACTCGTTCTGATGATTAAATAAGAAATTATATTTTGAATATTATCTTCTATTCTCTATGAAATTTGGCACACAGATAGAGGACAGTCTAAACTGTCCCTACAGCAAATTTTGAGTCTCCATCTCAATCCCTCTAGCGCCACCAACTGTCCAAATTTGCACTCATGTTTATACTAATAACGCAAACATTTTCCGCCATTTTGAATTTTCTGGGAAAAAAAATACTTTTTCGAACTCTTCCTAGACTGTTGCTCCGATTTTCATGATAATTGGACCAGATCATCTTCAGACCATGCTGACAAAAATGTATGGAATTCAAGTTGATTCGTAAAACTGTTCTTGAATAACGCGTGAACGAATTCGACAAAGTGCCCCCAAAAATGAACGCAAGGCTATATTTCCGCAACGCTTTAGCATATTCTGACCAAACTTGGTGTGTGTTATGACAACCATAGTATCACGTAGCCAGACCTTCAGACTCACGGCAGAAGGTCTGGACTCCATCGCAGCTTTCGTTGGCCAAGGACCGCCCAAGAGGACGTTTGACTGACAGGTAACGCAACCAATCACAGTTCTTTTTGTTCTGCGTCATGTTTAGAGGCGTGATCATGTAAAGTCGATGTCCCTGCAATAATAGACCGGCATGCATCTATAAATTATTCATTCAAGAACGTTGTGCCAGTTTACTGCAACAATGGAGCCGCGAACTTCACATACTTTTGAAAATCCAGCGTTTAGTTGATCCCGGTAAGCGCGCATTGTCACAGTTGTAAACGCGACGGCGTTCATCTTCCACGAGGGGGTTTGGAGTCGCGGCATTTGTTTCCAAGCGGACCGTTAAAGAATGTAACACACACATCTCGCGGGCATCCTATAGAATTCAACCAATCAGATGACGACTTCGAAAATACTGAAGTGTTTAGATAAGTGTGCCGTCATGGCCGTCACGTCTGAGGCTGAGACTATCGCTGCGTCCCAATTCGCCTACTTATACTACGACCTAAAAGTATGTACTCTTTTTGTGAAGAAAAAGTACATACTTTTGACTTTTAAGTGTGTAGCAGAAGAGAATGCAAGCTTTGGGACATACTACTTCATCATCTTTAACGGACTTTGTTGCTTAGTTACGTGTTTCCTGTCACCGTTTAAACTGCCCTGTCAATCATCGTTCAGTTCAAATCCTCCACATTCAGTTTCATTTCCTACCGTATCGGAGAGAAATGCAGTTGCACGTTGATCTGCCATTCGTGGGTGTTTAATGCAGAGACTCTCCTCATGTGTTTGCAGTTTAAATATAATGATGCATTTAAAAGTTAATGGCCAAACATATCAGTACAAAAGTTCTCAATGCTGCTTCAGGGGAAATAACATGTGGATAACATTGAATAAATATATTTTTGTCAGGTTTAATACTGATAATTGACCACTCAAACCCCTTAATCTAAACCTCTCTACTGAACCGCACCTCCGTCATGTTTGTAGCTTTTAACACTTTTTATCCGTGTTTGTAGTTCTAATCGAATCCTCATCCAACTCGCAGTGGGTTGTGGGTAATATCAGCCGTTAGAGTGTGCGTCGATCTGCACTTCGAATTCTGAGCGGAAATAGTAGACTATCCGGGTATCTTTGGAATACTCTTTTCAACATACTACGATTTGGGACATAATAATTCTTTTTTCGAATACTATTTAGTATGGATAGTTTGCGAATTGGAATGCGAATGACAACCATGACCTGAGGCTACCTGTACAGTTTCAGCGCAGTGCCACCTAGTGGTCAGGAGATTTGAAAATGGCTATTTTTGCTAATAAACGGCGTTCTTTAGGACCAGAACAGCATGCCGAGTCAAACGACACCCAATTTTCCCATATCAGCCATTTTGAATTTTGTCATAAAATGCTAGCTTGCAGTTATATTTCTTGATTATTTTCATTACTGTAATTTTGTTTTTGTATAACATCTAAACTACTCCAATATAATATTTTTATTTACATAATATATATATATATATACACACACACACAAAACAGTTAGGGGTTGATAAAATGTTAAAGGGTTAGTTCACCCAAAAAGGAAAATTATGTCATTAATTACTTCCCCTCATGTCGTTCGACACCCGTCAGACCTCCGTTCATCTTCGGAACACAAATGAAGATATTTTAGTTGAAATCCGATGCCTCTGAAAGTCCTCCATTGGCTCAATGGTACTCTACACTGTCAAGACCCTTAAAAGGTACTAAAGACGTCGTTACAAAGTCCATCTCACTACAGTGGTTCTAAAATAACTTTATGAATCGCCGACAATAGTTTTTGTGCGCAAAAAAACCCTAAATAACGACTTATATAGTGATGACGATTTCAAAACAAAGCATCATGAAGCTTCGAAGCGTTATGAATCACTGAGTCGATTCAGCGGTTTGAATCGCCAAATTTCAGCAGTTTGGCGGTTTGACACGCGATCCGAATCATCATTCGGCTCAGTGATTCATAACGCTTCGAAGCTTCATGATGCCGTGTTTTGAAATCGTCATCACTATGTAAGACGTTATTTAGGGTTTTTTTGCGCACAAAAACTATTATCGCCGATTCATAAAGGTATTGTAGAACCACTGTAGTGAGATGGACTTTGTAACGACGTCTTTAGTGCCTTTTAAGGGTCTTGAGAGTGTAGAGTACCATTGAGCCAATGGAGGCCTTTCAGAGCCATCAGATTTCAACTAAAATATCTTCATTTGTGTTCTGAAGATGAACGGAGGTCTGACGGGTGTCGAACGACATGAGGGTAAGTAATTAATGACAGAATTTTCATTTTTGGGTGAACTAACCCTTTAATGTTTTATTATTATAAGAAAGCAAGATTTGCAATGTTTTTGAAGTGGCTGCATTTATTCCATCAAAAATACTGTAAACATAGTAACATTTTGAAATATTTGTACAATTTAAAATAACTTTTCTATTTGAATATATTTTAGAACTTTCAGAAATCATTCTAATATGCTGACTTGCTGCTCAAGAAACATTTCTGATTATTATCAGTGTTGAACTTCATATTTTTGAAACCGTAATGCATTTTTTACAGGATTCTTTGATGAATAGAAAGTTGAAAAGAACAGCATTTACTTGAAATAGAAATCTTTTGTAACATTTTAAATGTTGATGAAAAATGAATTTTTTGGGGGTGAAATATGAACTGAACATTTGCAATAGGTATTTATTTACTGGCATCAAAACTAACTTTGGCTGGTCAGTTCTTTTCCTGTCTAATTGACCTGAACAAGTAACAAAATGTGAATCAGACTTTGCTGATAGTCAAAAGTGTGACTACACAGGATTTCCGGTGTTGTAAACATTACATCACATCTCTCTTCACATTATCTCTGGTTATCCGTTACTGTCCAGCTTATCTGTAAAAGCTCATTTACTGAACAAACCTAATAAATATGCAGTCAGCCCAAACACACGTCCATTAACACAGACCTAAACATGGAGAGATGATGCAGATGCCGTGAGGAGACATGAGATGAACGTCAGCATATATGCGTGTCACATTTACCTGCTGTTACCAGGATGTTGCACTGAGCATCCATGATCCTCTCACACAGAGACTCGGACGAGAAACCGGCAAACTGAATGAGAAACACAGGAGAGAGTTAGATGCTTATGCATCTTCGTTTCTCAAGATAAATAGTCAAGTCGCCTGTATTTATATAGTGCGTCATTCAATCCGGCTTGTTTCAAAACAGCTTTAAACAGGAACATAAGGATCAAATATGAGACAAATTCAAATTCTGCTAAAAAAGGTCATAATTCAGCTCAAGTCGGTTTTGATTCAGTTCAATAACTGTGTAAAGGTCATCAATTATGAAATGAGTTCAACACAGAAGACAAAAGTGTCGTAATTCAGCTTGATTCAGTTGCAAAATTAGAATTTAGTTATAAAATGTGGACAATAATTTGGATTTTTTCCAAAGCAAAAAATCTGTCTGGAATGGGGTCATCGTCCAGGCTTAAAAAATAGGCTTTGATATCTGATAAAAAGTAATCATGTGTTATTTTTGCTCCAGATATAACCTTTACATGGCTAAAGAGGCTTGGCAGGCAGAAATAGTCCTGGCAGGGTAAATGGGGCTGTACTCATTTCATGCATATTAATGATACCATGCTAAATACTGACCCGAGTTTAAACTCTCTTCCAAACCATTCTCGACAAAACACAGAATGTTCCTTTAAAGGGATAGTTCTTCCGAAAATGAAGATTATCCCATGATTTACTCTCCCTCAAGCCATCCTAGGTGTACATGACATTCTTCTTTCAGACGAATACAATCAGAAGATGGTCTGCCGGAAGCTAGAAATTTTCCTTAATAAAGTTTTAAATATGGACATTTCTTCAGAAGGCCTTTATTAACCCCTGGAGCTGGGTGGAGCAGTTATATGATGGATCGATGCACTTTTATGGACTGCCATTTTAAAGCTTGGATGAGCCGGGACATTTTTTAATACAACTCTGATTGTGTTCGTCTGAAAGAAGAATGTCATATACACCTTGGATGGCTTGAGAGTGAGTAAATCATGGGCTAATTTTCATTTTTTGGTGAACTAACTCTTTTAAAATCAAATGTGCAAGTCTTGTTTTGCTATGGAATATTGCATTATTTATTATAAATTGGGCTCTCGGAAGATTCATTGCGATTAATCGCATCCAAAATAAAAGTTTGTGTTTACATAATATATGTGTGTGTACTCTGTACTCTGTTTACTTATTATTTATATGTAATTACACACACATTCATGTATATATTTAAGAAATATTTGCATGTATATACTGTATATACATTTATATAATCTATAATATATATAAATATAAATGTTTTATATATAAAAATAATATTTTTTTCTTAAATATATACATGCTTGTGTGTGTATTTATATATAAATACACACACATATATTATGTAAACACAAACTTTTATTTTGGATGCGATTAATCGCGATTAATCTTTTGACAGCCCTAATTATAAATGATTAATCTGTGCACATCATTAGTTTTTTAATTCAAATAACTTCCCCTCCCACTTGCTAATGAAGTGTTTACTGGCGCGTGGGCGGGGCAACCTGTCACTCACATGAGATCGACCAATAGCAAATCACAACCATCCAATCAATTCCTGATGGACAAAATCAAACCCCGTCCTGCATTTGTTCTTATTCCAGAAATGTTTAACTCGGAAATATGCCATAATAGGGAAAAAAAGATTATCACAACCTCCATTTCATGCTGACTTTGATTTAAAATCTGTAAACTTGCTCACCACTATTGAGTGAACAGCCCCGATTCTAGCGCAGGCCAGCATTGCGTACACCAGCTCTGGAATCATGGGAAGGTAGATGGCGACTCTGTCCCCCTTCTTCACACCTGGATCACAGAAACACCTTTAGTGAAAATACTCTCACGTCAGAGGTTCAATGCACTAATATTGCATTTGCATTCTCGAAAATCTGAGCAAACTCAAAGCCAGAGGAGGACGGCGCTCTTACCCAACAGCTTTAACGCATTGGCACATCGGCACACGTTTCTCAACAGCTGGTTGTAGGTGATGACCAGGCGATGATCAGGTGAGTTTCCTTCCCTGCAGAAAGCATCGATCAATAGTAATTAAACCCATTCATGCACTTCATGAAGCAATATAAAGTATGCTGGCCTAATGAGTTATTCCATCTGCGTTTCAATTGATTTTTGATAATTAAAATGCTTCTATTCTGTATTTAATACGATGAATATTACATTATCTTAAGTGACGAGTTGAATCCTGCATTGTTAGTTTATTAAAACTATCAGAACTAGTTTTTGTTCATTGAAATAAAGCTGAAATAAAATAAAACATAAATATTATACTTTAAAAACTTCAATGAAAATTTTAAATGTTAAATAACTGAAATAAATAAGATTAATATATAGTATATAAAAGTATATAAAAAAAATGACCAAAGCGAAAATTGCTTAAACTAAAATGAAAGCTGGAAATATAGAAATAAAAGCCAATTCAAAATACTTAATCAATACTATAAAAGTATATAAATGATAGTAAAATAACACTGGTTGAAATAAAATCTTTTATTTTCTAACAAATACATGATTGTGTCATTTGTCAGCCTTTTTCTTTAACAAAAGCTTTATTTGTTCCAAAAAGCACTTCAATTGAAGCACAAAAATACACTAGCCTATATTGCCAAAAGTATTGGACGCCCCTCCAAATCATTGAATTCATGTGTTCAATCACTTCATAGCCACAGGTGTATAAATCAAGCACTAGGCCTGCAGACGCTTCTACACACATTAGTGAGAGAATGTGTCGCTCTCAGGAGCTCAGAGAACTCCAGCGTGGGGCCGTGATCGGTTGCCACCTGTGCAATAAGTCCATTCGGGAAATTTCCTCACAAGTAAATATTCCACACTCAACTGTTAGTGGGATTAAAAAGGAAAGCATGTAGGAAGAACAGCAACTCAGCCACGAATTGATAGGCCTCATAAAATCACAGAGTGGGGTCAGCGCATGCTGAGGGTCACAGAAGTCGCCAACTTTCTGTAGAGCCAAAAGCTACAGACCTCCAAACTTCATGTGGCCTTCAGATGAGCTCAAGAACAGTGTGTAGAGCTTCATGGAATGGGTTTCCACGGCCGAGCAGCTCATCCAAGCCTTACATCACCAAATGCAATGCAAAGTGTGGGATGCAGTGGGGTAAAGCGCGCCGCCACTGGACTCTAGAGCAGTGAGACGTGTTCCCTGGAGTGACCAATCACGCTTCTCTGTCTGGCAATCCCATGGACGAGTCTGGGTTTGGCGGTTGCCAGGAGAACGGGACTTGCCTTACTGCATTGTGCCAAGTGTAAAGTTTGGTGGAGGGGGGGTTATGGTGTGGGTTGTTTTTCAGGGGTTGGGCTTGGCCCCTAAGTTCCAGTGAAAGGAACTCTTAATGCTTCAGCACACCAAGACATTTTGGACAATTTCATGCTCCCAACTTTGTGGGAACAGTTTGGGGACGGCCCCTTCCTGTCAAAGCGTTGGCCCATAAAGACATGGATGAGCGAGTTTGGTGTGGAGGAAGTTGACTGGCCTGCACAGAGTCCTGACCTCAACCCAATAGATCACCTTTGGGATGAATTAGAGTGGAGACTGAGAGCCAGGCCTTCTCGTCCAACATCAGTGCCTGACCTCACAAATGCACTTGTAGAAGAATGGTCAAAAATTACCATAATCACACTCCTAAACCTTGAGGAAAGCCTTCCCAGAAGAGTTGAAGCTGTTGTAGCAGCAAAGGGTGGGCCGACTAAATATTAAACCCTAAGGATTAAGAATGGGATGTAATTTAAGTTCATGTGCATGTAAAGGCAGGTGTCCCAAAACTTTTGGCAATATAGTGTATATGTTCGAACTGATTTATTCATTTGCAGAATATGAAATAATAATTCTTCCTTTTATGCCATAAGATTTTGCTCTTCTCAATCCTAAAACTTTCAGTTTATTCCCAGACTCGAATTAGACTTTGATTGTCAGTGAGGTCTCCGACTTTTGGACCCCACTGTACGCGTCTCCTTTTTACAGGAATAGGCTTGCACTTTGGCTCTGCTGCCTGTATTAGATCTGGATGTCCGTCAGCTGGGCCTTTGGCCAGTCAGCACAAGCCAGAACAACAGACTTAGATTTTTACATTTTCTAAAGGCAATATTAGCAGTGCTTGTTTGTGCAAAAGTTGCTACTTTTAGGTGATGGTGATGCTTGTTTTAGGAAGCATCACTAATGCTATTTGTGTCTCTCCATTATTTCACTGCAAAGAAAGCATGTGGCTGTGTGCAAATGAATGCCACACATTCAATGCAAATCATAAAAGCCCAGCCTTGGTTTACTGGGCAACTGCACCTGGCCATCCAAAAAAAGAAAGACTGTGATTGACCGCTGACAAGATGAATCGTTTTTAGGTATGAATGGGTGGCACCGTAAAGAACGGCTGCTGACCTGTGAGGTTGCACATTGCATCATATTTCGTATTATATAACAAAGGCCCCATAAGCATGACACATGTTTAATTATATATAGTGTCCGTGTTGCTTTTAAAAGCCTTTCTGTGGAGTAAAATCCTGTGTCCCTGCGTCCTCCATTAGCACTCGATGGTTAATGTCTAACTGAAGTGTCGCCTCAGCATGGTTCGCATGCTTTGGTTCTTGGCATCTGTTAGGAGACTATCTGCCAAAACCACCTCATGTAACGTGCCGGAGAGAGACAGTCTACAGCCACAGGGCTCTGATCTCATAACACGCTTCTGTTCAAGCAAACCGGTTAACCTGCTATTATTGAGATGTAGTTAGATGGCCACAGTTAAAGATTTTCCTATTAACTTATAGGATGAAACACAAAACCTGTCAATTTCACATTAAAATCTAAATAAAAACAAAATTATATTTAGCTAAAATTATATTATATTAATTATATTGTATTATATAATATATGTACAATTATTTATGGGAAAATATCATATGTGTGTGTAAATATTATATAATATACAGTATGTAAGATCATGTATGAGTGCTGTCAAGTCGATTTATTATTTGCATCCAAAATAAAACTAAGTTATATGGTGCTTCTATATATATATATAGGCAATCGATTAATCGCATCCAAAATAAAAGTTCATGTTTACATAATATATGTATGTGTCCTATTATGTATATAAATACACACACATGCATGTTTATATTTAAGAAAATGTTATACAGTATATACACATGCAAATATTTCTTAAATAAACATGAAGGAGTGTGTATTTATATATACATTATAATTATACACAGTACACATATATTATGTAAACATGAACTTTTATTTTGGATGCGATTAATCGATTGCCTAGCACTTCTATATATATATATAGTGTGTGTGTGTGTGTGTGTATGTGTGTGTTTTTGTTAAAATATTATATTAAATAATATATTTAAAGCCATGTATGAGTGCTTTCAAACCGATTAATCGTGATTAAAATAATATATATATATATATATATATATATATATATATATATATATATATATATATATATATATATATATATATATATATATATATATATATATATATATATATATATATATATATATATATATATATATATAAATGTGTGTGTGTGTGTGAAAATATTATATATAATATACTGTATATGAATGCTGTCAAATCGATTAATCGCATCCAACATAAAAGTCTGTAAATATATAATATATTGTAATATAAGTGTGTGTGTGTGTGTGTGTGTGTGTGTGTGTTTACGTACATATGTACATTCCTCTATGCGCGCGCGCGCACACACACACACACACACACACACACACACACACACACACACACACACACACACACACACACACACACTTTTATGTTAGATGTGATTAATCGATTTGACAGCACTAATATACAACTTTTAGTTTGTGCTGAATTGATCAAAAAAAACGTTGTGTTATTACTATGTTACAGTAATGTGAATACATTTAGAATAAATCAAACATTTTAATACAATTTTGAGGGAGGACATGTGCTTGATTTCCATTAAAATAATGGTATCAATGTCAATGTTCCTAAAATATGTGCAATTTTAATTTAGGCACAATACAATTTCTTATTTCTTTACAAATGTGGGGCGAAATATGACCTTGACAAGCGTTTGTGAGATTGACCCTCGTTTGAATGGCGTTAAATGGCGACGTAAATAATAGCAGTCATCTGACACTGCTTGTTCTACAAGACTATTAATACTTCCAGAGGAAAGATAACATGACAACAAAGACTGTTCGGAACCAGTTTCACCTAAATACAGTATGACTTCAACCCAGGAAAAGTGTATTATATACTGGAAACAGTCATAGGAATGTTTCTGAGAGTTAACAGTTGGATGCAATTCTTACAGGAACCTTCATATCACAGTTTTTACAGTATGCAATCAAATAGTTCTGTGATCGCATCAGGCTGACGTCATATCCAGATGACATGATGATTCAATAACACTCAGATTGATCAGTGTGCCCTGCCTTGTCTGTCAAGATAGAAGAACAGGAGCTAAATACTTGGTTTCACGGACAAGGCTAAAGCTAAAATGCATGTTTGAGCTGTTTTAACTGAAAGTCACTTGATATATCTTAAAGGGGTCATGAACTGGCTTTTTTATTTTTTATACTGTTGTCTGAGGTCAACTTATTGCGTTTGCATGTTTTTTTTTTTACATGCAAAAACATCATAATGAATAAGTAATAGGCTATTTTCTGCCCTGGTTTTGAGGCTCTCTGAAAAACGCTCAGTTTTGATGGGCGTGCCGCACTGAAGACTTGGAAGTAAACGCCCACGGCTAGGATTGGATAAGATTTGCATATTTAATGAGCTTCTGCTCCCCCTGTCAGTGACATCGTGTGGCAAACGGCAACCGGAATGAATCGGAATGCTTAATTCGTTCATGTAATCTCATCCTCTCTGCAAATCCAGTATCTTGTTTACAAATGAATCCGTGGTTAAATGAACATAAGTGCAATGTCTTCCCCACGTGAGCTGGATATTCATTAAAAATAAAGCTCATCCGTGTATTCATAATATTGGAATCCGAAAAAGCTTATGTGGTATGTTTACTGCTTAAAAATTGGATGCGGTTTAGCTCAATGCTGCTCTTAGCTGTCATGTTAGTGGCACGAGTCGGTGGGCGGGGCTACAGAATCAGGCGTTGCTCTTCTTCTGTTGAGGCGGTGCTTCACTACACTCTCACTTCATAGCCGGGCACATTCTGAGATCGAGCGTTTGCTGGGCCTGGGGTCTATAAAAGCTTTTCTTTGACTACTAAGGAAGTTTTCAGCTCTGAAACTTACAGGATATTCTTATATTACCATGACCTTTTATATATCAAAAGCTCAAGGGAAAGTTGATTTCTCAATTCATCACCCCTTTAAAATATGTCAGTGCCATTGTTTTGTCTCAAGATGCACACCACTAATGATTTTTTCTAAGGTATGTTTATAAAAACGCCCTAATTGAACTAAGGCCTAAAACCCTGTCTGCGAAACCAGGCCTAAAAGCCTGGATTGAACCTTGCACAAATGCATTAACTCCAAGCAATGTTGCTAAACCATGTTGATATTAATTTTAAATGACTCTTTATATCTGCTACTAAGTCTCAACAAGTACAGCTGTTGAAATGCATGAACTATTAAAGCTTGGATTGTATAACACATGTACATAATTGTGCACCATGTCATGTTAGATTACCAGTAGTAAGCCACTTTCTCTCCCAGGTTCCTCTCATGCACATTCCGGTCAAGGACGTTGTAGCAAATGTTGGTTTTTGCTCCCTCCATGAACTTGATATAAACGCTCCCTTTGGTGACATCAAAGTTATACTGCAGCATCTGCCCCGACGGTGGCTTCTTCCAGTAAAACTCCTGAGCAACATCCCCCCAGAACTCTGTAATGCATATTAAACACACATTTTCAATGCATTCCCCTCGTTATGCGTGCATTGCACATGAGCTGACCCACCTTCAGGCTCTTCTGTAGACTTCTTGTATAGCGCAAGATATGCATCAAAGTCTGGCACATGTGCATCTGTGAACAGGCCCCTGTCTGAAGGATAGTAGATCTTCTCCTCTGGCTCCTGGCTCCCTGCTGGAACAACCATGTTGGTTGAGTCTGAAACAGGAGACATTTCACAATCCCTCTGATCTGTGTTAGGATAGATGTCAGTCTGTAGATGAAGAAGTTTATTGTGCCTGTGCATGTGGTACCCACCCTTTAATCATGCTCAGTCTGCTCAGCTCCTCCTCCACCAATCGGATGGCTCCATTCAGCACTCCTACTTTTTGATTGGGCGATTGGCAGCTCGGCTGCTGATCCCACTGCTGAGGGAGGCACAGCACGAGTGGGCTGCGTGTTTACTGAAAGAAGAGGACACACACACACACACACACACAACTTTTCCCTGGCTGTCTAAATGAGGACATACCATTGAGTTCTTCATATAGAGCTGTCAGTTGAATGAACCCAGCCGCTATGTCTTAAGAACTAGTTTGACAAACTAACAGTCAGATTAAAAAAGGTAATCAGTCTTCATTTTCCAGGCCGATCACACTTTTTATGTAACTGGCTTTAAAAAGTAAGTTTTGAAGAAAAAAATTAGATGACTAACTTTTAAGACTTTGAAGGTTAAGCAGTTTATGCAACCGGCTATTGGTTATAATCACAACAAACTAACTCAAACACAAACTCAAACCCTAAAAAAGGATTTTTAGAATAAAAATATTTATTTACTTCTGAATAAGTTTTACAATTATAATGTAAATTGTAGAAAATAGATAATAATGACAGCAACCTAACTCACACTAACCCCAAAAAGATGTTTTGCATTTTGTTTTAGAATAAGAAATGTATTTACTTATGAATTATTTTTTCTATTATAATTGATTAAATGATAGGAAATAATACTACTACTACTAATAATAATAATAATAATGACAACAATGTAATGCACTGATTCTAAAGGAAGACTTTTAAAAAATAAAACTGTTATATTTATATGTTATATAAAAAAAATTTAAATAAAAAAAATAAAATTATAATTGATTAAATGATAGGAAATAATAATAATAATAATAATAATAATGACAACAATGCAATGCATTGATTATAAAGGAAGACTTTTTAAAAATAAAAATATGTTATATTTATATGTTATATAATATTTTTTAAATAAAAATACAATAAATTATAATTGATTAATTGATAGGAAATAATAATAATAATAATAATGACAACAATGTAATGCACTGATTCTAAAGGAAGACTTTTTAAAAATAAAATAAAAAGTAAAATAAAACAAAATAAAATTGATTAATTGATAGGAAATAATAATAATAATAATAATGACAACAATGCAATGCACTGATTATAAAGGAAGACTTTTTAAAAATAAAAATGTTATATTTATATGTTATATAATATTTTTTAAATAAAAATAAAATAAATTATAATTGATTAATTGATAGGAAATAATAATAATAATAATAATAATAATAATAATAATAATAATAATAATAATGACAACAATGTAATGCACTGATTCTAAAGGAAAACTTTTTAAAAATAAAATAAAATAAAACAAAATAAATAAATTAATTGATAGGAAATAATAATAATAATAATAATAATAATACAACCTAATACTAAAGGAAGACTTTTTTTTAGAATAAAAATATGTTATGAATATTTTTAAATAAAAATAAATAAATAATAAAATAAATATAAAATAATATAAAAGTCTTTGTGTCCGAGCAGGATGATTTTCATGACTCATCCACCCTCTCTCGTAACTCTGGATTCTCCTGCCCACTCATGGAATTGGAATTGATGCCTACGGGGTGATTTCCGGGAAAAGTAGCCGGAGTTTCTTTGACCAAGCAATTCTGTTTGCTGAACTTACAAAACAAGGGAGTTTCTTTCAGACCAAAAGCTACAACATAGCCTATGCAAAACTTATTTGAATCTACTAGTCTAGGGGCTCAATAAATATTATATTATATTGGTTTTCTGCATATAGTTTTGGAAAGAACACAAATTATATTAATTTGGAATAAATCAATTTGTTAAAACAAAACATTTTGGCTCACATTTTACAGTTACAGTATTGCATTATAAACCGTTTGAGCATGTAAGATACCGTCCAACAAGTGTGCACGCTGACAGTCTGTTATTTTTATCACGGCATGTGAAGAACACAATGTGCATCTGTATTTTTGTCTGCCGCTCGGTGTTCCATTATACAGACTCACTCAACGTCCCTTGCGTAACCCCCAGACCCGCTCAATCGAACGCGCATCACTTGATGTCCGCCATTGCTTGTGTTGAGTGTGACCGAGCGCATTGAAAAGATGTTTTTATCTTCAACGCTGCGCTCTGCCGTGTCTTATGCGGTAGGTTTACTTTATATATGTTTTAATTGAATTATAAACGAGGTGGTTAGAAAAGTTGCATATGAATTATGCTTTAAAAGCAGCGTTGACATTTGTGCAAGGACATGAAGCTAATACGCTAACAGCTAATAATGGGGCCTGATTGTGTATATATGTCATTAAAACAAGAATTAAATCTTTTGTATCTTTTATAAACTCGTTAAAAGAGTGATGGATTTTTAATTTTCCTAGGAAAATTTGTATTTATATATATGTAACACTATCCATTACTATTGTAATGACCAATGCAGAGAAATCAAGTCTACACTGAACAGAAAGCATTGAAGAGCATAAGGACTGTGTACTCAGCATATCTGATCAGTACACACAATATACACAAAGTTATGAATTTCACACATTCAGCAGTCTGCCAAGAACATGCGTTTATTAATTGTATATCTACTCTGGCCATATATACTTCTATATTTAGTTACTCAATAGTATTTTCTACTGAACACTTGTTTCTAAGTAAAGCCCATGTTTCATGATTGCATTTGTTCTGCAGGCGAGGCAAGTGCGCAGTTTACACCAGACGTCGGCTCGTGCTGGAGCAGGAGGAATCTTTGTGGTGAGACTTTACTTGTCTTTGTAATTATTTGCACATTAGACACTTAAAGGCATAGTTTATCCAAAAATGAAAGTTATCCCATAATTTACTCACCATCAATCCATCCTCCTAGGTGTATATGACTTTCTTCTTTCAGCCAAACACATTTGGAGTTATATTAAAAATATCCTGGCTCTTCCCAGCTTTATAATGGGAGTAAATGGTACCTTAGATTTTGAAGCCCAAAAAAGTGCGTCCATCCATTATAAAAATAATCCATACGACTCCAAGGGGTTAATAAAGGCCTTCTGAAGCAAAGTCATGCGTTTAACATTTTAAAAAAATAAAATTTTAACTATACACTTGTACATATGCATTTCCATGTAACAGAAAACAAGAACAAACAAACAAAAAACACAACAACAAAAAGCTTTGATAATATCAAAATTGATACTCAATACCACCTATTTTCTTAGTCTTCTGTTAACACCTTTCCAATGTTTTAAAAACGATCTGAAAGGTCCCCAAACGCCATCAAAAACAGTATATTTATCCCTTAAAATAGAAGTTATCTTTTCCATTGACTTATTTGTTACCATTTCTTTTAGCCAGCGTCCTGTACTTGATACACAAATCTAATTTAAAGAAATATGCCGCTTTGCTTGATGAATAAAGCGATGCGTTTTTGTAAGAAAAATATCCATATTTATAACTTAAAGGTGCACTATGTAACTTTTCCGTCCACTAGAGATCGCCTATTCAAAACAATGGCGTAGTTTGATGACGCCAAGTTTGAGCGCAGAATCTTGGAACATGTGATCTTCACCTCACAGCCAGAGGGAAAGAATCGGGATAGGACTCGGGCAGAAATCATGTTGATGGATATGATTATTAACGTTACTGTAGTCTGAAGCAGAGCAGGACCGAGTGTTAGTAAGAAGAGCGCAACACACCTCGCGAGCAGCGGGACTTTTATTATGCCACAGTCGCCGGCGCCACTTCCGCTCATGAGTGTGAGGTAACGCAGCTCTGTTGATCATATTAGACACATCTGAGTGTGTTGATGTTGTGACGTTATCTGTGTGTTCTCTCAGCGGCTGCTATGACACTTGTTCACACTGCAGTGAGAGTAAAGCGTTTCTACAGAATAAAACCAGAAACCGAGGGGATGACGTAGATATGACGCCACCGACAGACGACTAGGGTTGGGCACCGAAAATAACCGGTATGTAACCGGACCGAATGAAAGCGCAGATTTCGGTGGCTCATTTCGGTGCCATTAAGTTCAAACGTGCTTTCGTGCTTTGGCTGGCGCCGAGCCAGAGACAGACACGCTCAGCACTCGTCACATATCACAACTATTCAGTGTTTTCAACCACATCATGTTTATTTTAGGTTCCAGACATTTAAATGCACGTAAGTACTAGGGCTGTCACTTTTGTAAAAAAAATCCTGTTCGATTTTTGAGACAAAAGTGTTAATTGAATCGATTCTAAAATCGATTTTAAATGACGTTTTCATTTTCAACGCTATAGCCTACGCCAATCCACGGACAACTAACGGGCATTAGGATGAAAGTAAAGAGGGCGCTTGAGACGCACGCACAAGTCAGCAATATTTCTGATGATTTATTTTGTGCACAATGACTGAATGTGAAGTTCGTGTGGATCATAATTTAACGTAATTATTCAACCGTTCAAAATGAAACTTTGAATGAACTTAGCTTGCGAAAAGGCCATGTGTTTTTTTTAATTGAACGTAACCGACACTTATGCGGGCGTTACTGATGAAACGTGCAAATAAGGCTCTATTACAAATTATTGGACAGGAAAACAAGTCTATCAACATTTTCGGGGTCCAGAGCAGAGCGTTTTTTATTCACTATATGCCCAACTGTTGAGAAGACGCGCTCCGACCGCACTGATGTTCCAGCGACACTCAGGTACTTCATTGCCAGCTGCGCAAGGTGGGGGTATTTCGAACTGCCAATCTTCCACCACAAAAGCGGGTCGCTGGCAAAGGTGGTTCCTTTTCATAAATCGAATTTCGTTTTATATAAATTGTTTCTTAATTTTAATCAATTGTTTTATTGACTAATATTGCATTGATTTAATAAATAATAAGAAAATATAGCATACAATGACATGGAGGCGCTGGCTCCGCGTGAACAACGGCTTAAATGAACAACTACCCTACTAGGAAAAAAGCTTTAGTTGGGGCAGGCCTATAGCCATTTATTTCAGATAGACATTTATTTGTTCCAGCATGTCAAAAAGGGCATTTCGGGTTGAGCGAGCGGCGCTGAGAGGAATGAGAAAGCTGCTCTCCATTCTGGAGGATATAGCGCTCATTCTTTTCTACGCACACAGCATTGTCACAATGCAAGTTTTAAAAACATATTTCAACATATTAATAATACCTGTTAATAACTTTTTTATTTGTTTAATTTGTTTGGTTAAAATCGATTCTTGTGAAACTTGTGTTGGTTGGTCCGATCGATTGTGCAATCGATTTTCGAACGTAAAGTGACAGCCCTAGTAAGTACTAGCAAAAAATACACACAGATGTTTATGGAAGCAGCAATAACAATCCTTTCTGACAATTATAATTTGACAATGTGTTTAATTCACATCAGATACACATTATATAGTAGTGTTACGGCCATAACCAGCAAATAAGGCTCATTAATCAAATTAACTGAAACAGCTGATTCGGACCGAACACATAAGTCAATCACAGACACAAAGTAACGCTTCAAGACGCCATGTACGCCTTCATTTACTATAAAAAATGAACAAGAGAAACAAATGTACACAATCCAAAAGAGAATACAAATCAGAATCCAAATCAGGTCAACCTATTAACAAACATAAATCAAACAAGTAATAAACAACAGTAAACTGGTAGGACAACTAAGAAAGTAAACAGAGAACACCTGCCTACGCCTGTACTCAGCAGTTCTTACCTGGCTTCCGACAAAACAAAGACAAGTGAATCTTCCGGGTCTCTGCTTACCTCCATACTCTTTCTAAATAACCATAAAGTGACATAACGAAATAATTCCTACCAGTTACTGAACTTATGTAAAAGTGAGTAAATAATGCTAAGTCTCAACAAATAATTATACTCAACAAAACCACAAAGAACCTAATAAAGAAAGGAGAACGGAGAGGCGAGGAGAGCGGCAGCCGTGATGTCCACAGGACACGAGATGAGAGAGAGAGAACATCCATGTCGCCGCCAACGCCCTTTTATCCGGTATCCCGGGTGACGTCATGTCTTTGTCACAAGTTGGGGAATTCCCCCGCCACCTATGGACTCAAAACGGTATCAGCACAAATATACGTAACACCCTCACCCTTAAGTGAATAAATTGTAGAAATGAAAAGATCTTACCTAAAAAACAATTTATTCCCATTAAACACGGGATAAGGCATCAGCGATGACATTGTCTCGACCCCGAATGTAACGGATGTCCAATTCAAAAGTCTGTAAAAACAGACTCCAACGCATCAGGCGTTGATTGTTGTTTTTCATTCGGTTCAAGAACACTAAGGGGTTGTGATCGGTGTATACGATCAACGGACATGAAACAGAACCAATATACACATCGAAGTGATGAATGGCAAGGACAAGAGCGAGTGCCTCCTTCTCAATAGTGGAGTAACCACGCTGATGTTTATTGAATTTGCGTGAAAAATAGCAAACGGGATGCTCAACACCAGCCTGATCTCGTTGAAGTAACACGGCTCCCGCACCTGTGTCACTTGCATCGACAGCAAGAAAGAACGGAGTAGAGAAATCAGGAGCGGACAAAATAGGGGAATTAATCAGAAGCGCCTTAATCTGCTCAAAACTTATTTGACACGACTCGGACCATTGAAAAGGCACCTTTGGGCTCAGGAGGTCAGTTAAAGGAGTGGCAACAACAGAAAAATTCCTACAAAAATTCCTGTAGTACCCCACCATACCCAAGAACCGTCGAAGGTCGCGTCTCGTTTTCGGCACGGGAAATTTAGTAATAGCCTCGACCTTAGACTCAACAGGTCGAACTTGCCCCCCACCAACAATCTTTCCCAGATACGTTACCGTAGCTCGACCGAATTCGCACTTAGCCAAATTAACCGTAAGGTTAGCACTAGACAGACGACTGAACAGTTCCTCCAGCTGTTTTACGTGTTCTGACCAAGACGCGCTGTAAATAACCAGGTCATCCAAATACGCCTCAACATTACGCATGCCCTCAAGGACACGATTTACCAACCTCTGGAATGTTGCCGGAGCATTTCGTAAACCGAAAGCCATTACGGTGTAATGTAGGAAATGGTCCGGTGTAACGAATGCCGAAATCTCTTTGGCACGATCCGACAAAGGCACCTGCCAGTAACCTTTAAGCAGATCGATTTTGGTAACGAAAGCAGCATTTCCAACATGATCCACGCAATCTTCCATCCGAGGCAATGGATAACTATCTGGTTTTGTCACAGCATTAACGCGTCTAAAATCAGTACAAAAACGAAACGTATTATCAGACTTTTTAACCAGCAAACAAGGTGAGCTCCAAGGACTAAAACTCTGTTCTGCAATGTTGTTTTCAAGCATGAAAGTCACCTCTTGCTGCAACTGAGTTCGTTTCTCAGGACTTACCCGATACGCATGCTGTTTAATCGGCAACGAGTCGCCAACGTCAATATCATGTTCAATCAGCGAAGTACGAGAGGGAACATCAGAGAACAGATTACTGTACATACGAATAATGTCAGTCATGTCAGCGCGTTCGGTAACGGTTAAATGGGAAAGGTACAAGTCAAGGTTTTGGATTAGCTCAGAATTTTTCAACCTCCCCGTCACCAGTTCTAGAGGAGGAAACGCAACGTCACCATCATCCTCAGGAATAGACAAAACATCAGCACGTTCATAACCAGAGCACAATGGGCGGGTCCGAAGTTCAGCACCGGTCAGTGCCCCAGCATCAGGTAACTCAGCACTGGACAGCGCCTGCTCTTTGGTCACCAGAGAATCTGTAGGTGAAACAAGTAACACAGCCGACTTCTTTCCAGACGAATCTGGCAATCTCTCAAAATACGGCTTAAGCATGTTAATGTGACATAGACGAGTTTTTTTTCGTTTGTCAGAAGTTTCTATCACATAACCAAGCTCACTCACCTTCTCTTTCACCTGATAAGGACCATAGTAGCGAGCCTGCAAAGCAGACCCTGGGACAGGCAACAGCACCAACACCTTATCACCAGTAGCAAAACTACGAAGGTTAGCATTACAATCAAAACGGCTTTTCATCCGTCGTTGTGACATCTGCAAATTCTCTTTGGCTAATTCACATGCACGATGCAATTTAAAACGGAAGTCTGAAACATAGTCAAGAATGTTCTTAGGACTCATGTCATTAGTCCAATGATCTTTAATCAGCTTCAGTGGACCACGGACCGTATGCCCGAACACCAACTCGGCCGGACTAAAGCCCAACGACTCCTGCACTACCTCCCTAACTGCAAACATAACCATAGGCACTCCTTCATCCCAGTCTTTCTGGAACTCCAGACAAAATGCACGTAGCATTGATTTTAACGTCTGGTGGAACCTTTCGAGTGCTCCCTGGCTTTCTGGGTGGTAACAACTTGACGTGCAATGTTGGATATGCAACTGATCCAGAGCCTGTTTAAACAAACGGGACATGAAATTCGTACCTTGGTCCGATTGAATGGTACGAGGAAGGCCAAACAATGAAAAGAATTTAACGAGCGATTTCACAATCACTGGTGCAGTGATTTTCCGCAGAGGAATTGCCTCTGGAAACCGTGTTGACGCACACATAATAGTGAGCAAATACTGATTACCCGCCTTCGTGCGAGGCAAAGGGCCGACACAGTCGATCATCACACGCTCGAATGGTTCACCAACAGCTGGAATCGGATGTAATGGTGCTGGTGAAATTTTCTGGTTTGGTTTGCCAATCTTTTGACACACATGACAGCTTCGGCAATAACGTGCTACATCATTTTTCAAGCCAGGCCAAAAAAAATGCCTGAGAACACGATCAAATGTCTTATTCACGCCTAAATGACCAGCAAACGGACTATCATGCGCTAAACTCAGTATTTCGGAGCGATATGAGGAGGGAACTACTACCTGTTTAATGATTCGCCACTCATCATCAACAGATGCAGTTGGTGGTCTCCACTTCCTCATCAACACACCATCTTCAACAAAGTATCCTTGTGATACATGTTCGAGTTGCTCACTAGGAACAACGGCTTCAAAGAGGGATGATATTTCCTCATCTTTCCCCTGCTCAACAATAAGCTGTTCGCGGGACAGAGACAGTTTATCCAACCCTACAGAATATTCATCTCGACTCTTAACGGCGATGTCTGAACCGTCAGAGTTTGAACACTTAACCTCACCAAAATCTGAATTAGAAAGGAACGTATCGTTCAAATCAAAGTTCCACTCACCTTCTGATTTACTACGGTTTTGATTTTTCAGTCTCTGTTTCATAGCACGAGTGACAGCACACGAAGGAAATACCTCTGGGTATTTCTGAGCCAACTTGTCAGGAGTAGAACAGGAAAGAGGAACATTAGTTACCTCAGGGCTAGCAAAAACTTTTCCTCCCGCCAAGTCATTCCCTAAAATAAATGTGACATCTCGAACGGGAAGACACGGTCGCACTCCAACAACAACGCGACCAACAACAAGGGAGGATTCAATTTCAATTTCGTGCAAAGGCACGTTCACAAAGCCCATTTCGAATCCCTGTACTAAGACGCTCGAGCCAATAGAACTCTTATCAGACAACGGTAATATCCCTTCCAGAATAAAACTCTGAGCGGCGCCTGTATCACGAAGCATTTTAACTGGTTTCCTCGACCCAGCATTACCTGCCAAAGACACAAATCCGTCCATTATAAATGGCACATACCCCTGATCTTCACACATGTCAGCTTGAGATACTAACAACTCCAGTCCTTCCAGATGCGGCGAGGACGTCATCAATAAACCTACTGGTTTAGGAACACTTTTTTTCTTCTTGAGCACATTGCACTCAGAAATAATGTGTCCACGTTTTTTGCAATAAAAACAAACAGGTGAGGACAACTTATCAGAACCCTCTGCCACTTTATCAGCAGGCAGAGTACGTTCAAGATTACGCTTAAAGGACCGATGACTATTGTTCACGGATGGAAATTTCGTTGAATCAGTGAACACGTTCTTATGCGTAAGTACATATTCATCAGCTAGCGCAGCAGCAGCTGAACATTTCAGAACTTTTTGCTCATTTAAATATGTTACAACGCGGTCTGGTAAACAGTTTTTAAATTCCTCTAAAAGAATCAGTTCACGGAGCTCTTCAAACGTGCTCACTTTCATTGAAGAACACCAGCGATCAAACATTGACTCTTTCTCACGAACAAATTCAACATAAGCCTCATCATTTTTCCGAAGATTACGAAATTTTTGTCGATACGCCTCAGGAACTAGTTCATAGACCCTAAGTACGGCTCTCTTTACTTGCTCATAATCAAGAGACTCTTCAACTGACAAAGAAGAATAAGCTTCCTGGGCTTTACCAGAAAACACACACTGCAACAGCATAGGCCAAAATGTTTTCGGCCATTTCATGTTGGTGGCAACACGTTCAAAAAGAGCAAAAAACTTGTCTACCTCTTGTTCTCGAAAAGGAGGAACAATACGAATATTTCGACTTACGTCAAAATCAGGAGCATCACTTACACCCCTCTCACGAGCTTTCAGCTCCATTTCCTTAAGGCGACAAGCTTGTTCCATTTCAAGCTTTTTCAGCTCAAGTTCATGTCTCTCACGCTCTCTCCATCTCTCTCTCTCACGCTCCCATTCCTCTCTCTCCCTCAACAAAGCGGTGTCGTGCTCTTTAACCTGCAACTCCATTTTCTTCACCTGCATTGCAAGATCCTCCGAGCTACCCTCAGCTGATTCAGGATAATCTGTCAGCTTTTCCTCTTCACCAAAAACACCCTGCTTATGTAACGATTCTACAAGCAGAATCTGAAGTTCACGTTTAGATGAAGTATTACGAAAACTGACCTTATAATGAGCAGCGATTTTCATAAGATCTACTCTATTAACTTGAAACAGCTCCGCTTGCGTCGGATTCACAATAAAAGCAGTTAATTCGAACATATTTAGAATTAAACGTCCTACTGGGTTACAGAGAAAGAAGCGTGCACAACACGAGCCAAAATTCAAAAGTTCACATCAAGTTCCTGTGATTGACCAAAGTTACAAAGTAACAAATTCAAAGCACGTGGACAGATCAAAAGATCAAACAAAGCCACGGCGAAAAGAGATCGAGATTATTCAAATCATCCAGATCTCGGACAAGCCCCCAAATATGTTACGGCCATAACCAGCAAATAAGGCTCATTAATCAAATTAACTGAAACAGCTGATTCGGACCGAACACATAAGTCAATCACAGACACAAAGTAACGCTTCAAGACGCCATGTACGCCTTCATTTACTATAAAAAATGAACAAGAGAAACAAATGTACACAATCCAAAAGAGAATACAAATCAGAATCCAAATCAGGTCAACCTATTAACAAACATAAATCAAACAAGTAATAAACAACAGTAAACTGGTAGGACAACTAAGAAAGTAAACAGAGAACACCTGCCTACGCCTGTACTCAGCAGTTCTTACCTGGCTTCCGACAAAACAAAGACAAGTGAATCTTCCGGGTCTCTGCTTACCTCCATACTCTTTCTAAATAACCATAAAGTGACATAACGAAATAATTCCTACCAGTTACTGAACTTATGTAAAAGTGAGTAAATAATGCTAAGTCTCAACAAATAATTATACTCAACAAAACCACAAAGAACCTAATAAAGAAAGGAGAACGGAGAGGCGAGGAGAGCGGCAGCCGTGATGTCCACAGGACACGAGATGAGAGAGAGAGAACATCCATGTCGCCGCCAACGCCCTTTTATCCGGTATCCCGGGTGACGTCATGTCTTTGTCACAAGTTGGGGAATTCCCCCGCCACCTATGGACTCAAAACGGTATCAGCACAAATATACGTAACAAGTAGCTATTTATAGTTTACTTTATAGGTCACTTACTTTCATGTATTTCGTGAGACGAGGATGAATTTAACTAAAAACGATCCAACAGATCGGATTCTCGGAGGCGCAAACTAACATGGCGGCGCCCATCACGCATTATAGATCAACTAACACACATTCACTTACACATATTTGAAAATCAGTATATCAGATAGTTTGTGAATATTTTGAATAAAAAAGAAAAACTAAATAAACCAGATACAGCTGAGCTGCCATAAAGCGCTAGTGTGGCTGCTGTGAGAAGCATGACGCGTTGCCATGGAAACAATAAAGCGACACGTTCTAAAATATATAGCCAGAGAATATGGTCATATTTCAAAATAAAGCTGACGTTGAAGCTGGTTTGTAGCAGACCAAGAATACAGACGACTGCTGTTATTACTGTAACTGTTATTTAGAGTTAAATTAGGCCTGTTGTAGTTGTTAGGTGGTTTTAGTTTTACTGTGAATTTGTTAGGTAAATTGTGTTTTGTAATAATTTATATATTTAATTATACTTTACACTTTTAATAAATGGTTCAATTTAAATAATAATAATAAAAAATCAATAAAAAGCCATTCTTTAATGTCATCCACCTTGTTTTGTGGCTCTTTTTTTATTTATTTAAGTATCGGTTTAGGCACCGGTACCGTTTTAAAAGTATCGGTTTGGCACCGGTATCGAAAAAAACCAAACAATACCCAACCCTACGGACGACTCCCTCACATGTCACGGTTCCTTTGTTGAAATAGCAATTTCTCAAATAGTTGGAAACATTTGGGAGATTGTAAGTACTCAACTGAACAAAATATATAACAGTGGCCTAGTGGTTTTTGGATATTGTACTGAAATGTTTTTACATAGTGCACCTTTAATGAACTATAATCATTAGCTTTCGGTAAGAGCCGTACGGGAGTCGAGTTCTGGCCAAAGAGTGACCTCTGACCCGGCGTAGGAGTAATGTAAGCGTTGACGCCTCTCGCGGTTCAAACTAATAGGGCTGGGCAACAAACTCAAGTCCCTCTTCTCTTATATCAAATCCTCTGACATTTCTTTTTAAAAATCATTCGTTTTAGACTCTAATTAGTGAGCAGTGTTTTGTTTTGCTCTAACCTCTGCGCTTCCGCATTCATCAATATATCACGTGTCAGGTCAAAGGTCACTCTTCCGCCGCAACTCGACTCCCGTACGGCTGTCACTGGAAGCCAGTGATTACAGTTTATAAAGTTATAAATATGGATATTTGTCTTACAAAAACACATGGCTTCGCTTCAGGAGGCCTTTATTAACCTGAAGCCTGTGGATTGCTTTTATGATGCAGGGCTTCAAAAACTCGTCCTCTATTCATTTCCATTATAAAGCTTGGAAGAGCCAGGCTATTTTAACTCTGATTGTGTTCGGCTGAAAGAAGAAAATCTTATAAACCTAGGAAGGCTTGAGGGTGAGTCAATTATTGTAATTTTGGTTTGAACTATCCCTTTAATATTAAGTAATATTATCAATTTGATGCTCTTAGATGAGATCAGAACTTAAGCTGGATAATGACGTTGTCTTTTTTCTTTTTAGAGTTGCAATATAGCTGAATCAAATTTGTTTCACAATTGATGAATTTTGCAACATTGGCACTGTTATAGAACTGAACTGATTCAACATTGAACTGATTTGAGCTGAATAACGACTCTATTACCTTCTGTAGAGCTGCTTATAGCTCAAGAATTAAGCTTGTTTCATAATTTGCTCTATTATTGAACTGAACTGAATCAACATTGATTTGGCTTGAGCTGAATGACACTTATCTTCTGTAGAGCTGTTTGGTAGTTGAACTGAGTTTGCTTCATAACTAATGAACTTGGCAACATTCACAAAATTATTGAACTGAATTGAATCAACATTGAGCTGAGTAATTGCACTGTTACCTGTTCTTAGAGCTGCTTTACAGCAGAATTTGTATTTGTTTGCCACATTTATTGCAATGTTACTTTCTGTTATTTTCGTGTTTGTTACTATGAAGCTGCTTTTAATCAATCTGTGTGCTTTATAAATAAATGTGGCCTGACATGAGAATCAATAATTTACTTATTTTTATAGAGCACGTATGCGCCCTAAATCAGGAGGGCATACAGTTTTAGGGCTTATATTTTATATTGTTGTAGTTGAAGAGTTAATCCGTTTTCATTAATTCAGCACAGAGACACACCGGACAACAATCCAGAGACGCCATTTGAATTCTCCGCTGAAAACATGAAGGTAAAGGAACTAATTTGTGTTTTTTGTAGCATAACATGATCATATTTAATGCATGTCATGTATAAGCTTTTTTCCTGTCAAAACTGCACAATTTGCTCTTGCTCTTTGATCAAATATGTCTTTCTGTTGCCAGATATGTTGAATAAAGATTGTTTTTGGTATGTGACAGAGAGTTGAGGCCATCATTAATAATTACCCAGAGGGACACAAGGCGGCCGCCACTATTCCTGTGCTGGATTTGGCTCAGAGGCAACATGGATGGCTTCCTATTTCAGCAATGAACAAGGTGAGAGCCTACGCTTCTTTGTTTAATAGATAATAAACAGTTCCCACAGTTACTAAAAACCTGGAAATATCAATTTAAATTTGTTTAAAGCCCCACAGAAGTGCCATGAAACACACAGCATTATTCAATGTTGTTGCGGTAATTTCCCCTGAAACCGGAAGACAAGCAGCTCCTCCCCTTTTTAAAATAGTCAATAGCATTTAGTTTATATCACAGCTCGGCCAGAGCCGTTGAGCTCGATAAAGCTGCAGTTTTCTCCTAATCTCTAACCGTTTCTCCTTCTAATCTCCTCCATATCGCTTTAAAATACAGAATTCAAACAGATCCGGTACATTTTCTGGTCTGTGTCGACTCGATCACATGATCCGCTCTGTGCTATAGTGTCTCTGGACTGGAGCTGCAGTGGTTAACGTGACACTAACGTGAAACCAGACTTCATTCGCCCCAAGGGAAAGCATATTTACACTGTCTGAATCGTTCCCTATCCCCTATATAGTGCACTGTGCCATTCACCATGTAGAAAACAGTAAATGTGTGAACAATTGACCGATTTGAGCCGTAGCTTCAGTGTCTGTTTATAATATAGGGGGCGGGGCTTCAGATTCTAGAGAGCATTTGATTGGACATAAAATCTTATGAGAAGCTGAAGTGCAGTGATGTCATCAAAATCATTGGTCCTTACTGGCGGAAGTGAATACGTTTTGAAAGCTTATATCTTCTAAATGTGAAAACATTTAAAAATATATACAATTTCATACTAAAAGCCCAAAAACGTCCATTTTGATTTCACGTCAATTTTGCAAAAAAGTTTACACTCGCATGAGGTGGTTTTTCAGGCAATTCGAAAAAGGAATATTTCGCAAAACTGCAATTAAAACATTTACAGGTCACCTGGTGTACGTATAAGTCACATGATCATTTTTAAAGATGGCGTGGTATGTTTGGACAGAAGACGAGACGGAGCTCTTTATTAAACTCATAAAAGACTAAATAGTGTTTCCCACACATAGGTTCGCCACAGAATCAACACCGGCCGCCACATATTGCGCGTCGTTATTCATTAACTTTTTAACGCTATTTAAAACACGCAGATTATTCGTTCATTTCCTTTCCCTGCTCTCCCTCCATCTCTCTGTCACTCATGCGTAATATCTCTCTTTCTCTCAAACCTGCTTTTGATATGAAACTTAAAAGTCTATAAGCTTTTAAAATTGAATATGAAATTCAAACAATAAACATTTGAATGGCTTGCCCTTAGCGGATACACAACTGCTTCACATCACAATACAGGTATTTGCAGCAAGTTTTGGTAAACAGTACTGCATAGTTTGCATTGATTATTACGTCAACCACATTTACAGTATCATTTTATTATGGAGAGTGATGATAGACGCAACATTGTTACATTAATGTTATTATTGTATTTAGCCATCTCAGGTATTGCTTACTAATTGGTCATCCTCGTTGATGATCAAATGTGACCATACACCTTTTTACACAATTTTTCAGTTAAATAAATGTTCTATATTTTAGTTTAATAATATTAATTTAATATTTTGAGGATATCTTTTGGTACTAAATAGGCCTACTATTTGTGCAATAATTATGGTAAATTAATGACCACTTAAAATATTTTTATTATTATATTACAATTAGTGTAGTAATAAAGGTTAAAATAGAGAATTCCAATGCAAAGAGGCAAATTAGAGTCATTTTGTGGCTTGAAAAATAATAATTTTTATTTGTAATGCCATTACCCACTGGTCACTGGTATCTAGTCTGGTTGCTCAAAGTATTGCAGATTGTAACTACTTACTTATGTTTAGGTTTTGCATTTAAATACATATTTAGACATGATCAAACACTAGATTTCTTTAAATGTGAAATTTTAAAACGTTAATCCTTATATTTTTAATGATACTTATATAAGCACACACAAGTGAATATTAATGAATGCAAGCAAATATAATTTAACCCAAGAAAAGTAAAAAATAGTGCTAAAAAGGCAAACTTTCCTTATATGTACAGTAGGCTATATGAATTGATACTGAATCAAGATCGAAATCGATATTTGTGCCAATCCCCCCTCCCCCCATGCCCCCGCCCGCCACCACAAATTGGTTTCTAATCTGTGGGAAACACTGACTAAAGATTTATGGGAATACTGGATTCTAAACAACAAAGAAATGGCACAATTCATCAAGACCTCGAAGCAGATATGAGCGAGAATCGCGTATTATAACCTCCCAGAAACACCTCATATTGCCACTCCCATGTATAAGGGTCTTTCCTTGCCGTTAATGCTTGGATAACATGCCTGCGTCTCCTTCCATTGAAAATAATGGCTGGTGCAGTGGCTGTGATATTCTTACTAGCATCCATTGCCATGATTTCTTTGAATGACTTATTGCGATAACATCGGTTAATGGAAATGCCGTCATTTCGCAATTTTGTTTTTATTTACATTTAGAAAATATCGCAAAAGAGTCAGTGCTGACAGTGAATGTCCTATTTTCTTTTATTAAAATATTGTGGTTTTCAGATTTTCCTCACCCCCCCCCAACCAATATCTGATGTGATTTTCGATTTCTCCTGCAGGTGGCAGAGGTCCTAGGCATTGCTCCAATGAGGGTTTATGAAGTAGCGACTTTCTACACCATGTTCCTCCGCCAGCCAGTGGGAAAGTACCACATCCAGATCTGCACCACTACGCCCTGCATGCTCTGCGACTCCGACAGCATCCTGGAGGCCATCCAGAACAAACTGGGTGAGCAAGAACTGGGACTCCACAGAGACGTCTCCACTCGCACGCCACCAATAAACACACACGCCACACAAACAAGCTAAAGCCACGCTGCTAGGAAAGAGAAAATGTCTTGTGGCATGGAAGACAGAAAATCTAATCGACTTGGAATGACACGAGGGCGAGTAAATAACTATGCATTTGATTTTTTAACCCAAATATCCTGAACTGGAAATGATCTCTCCTCTCAGGTATCAAAGTCGGGGAGACCACAGCGGATAAATTATTCACGCTAACAGAAGTTGAATGTCTCGGAGCTTGTGTGAACGCACCAATGGTCCAAATCAACGATAACTATTATGTGAGTATAATTACAAAGCTCATGAGTCTTGTTGTGTGTTGGTGAGAGGCTAGTTTTAACGTCACCTCTAGGGGAAGCAGTTTCTCTGTTAATGAAGATGAACAACGTTTGTTCCTGTGGTGAGAGTAGCATCTTATTGGTAGAGTCTTGACAATGGTAACCGTTGGGTCGAACGCAGGATGCGATCACATTACACGCGTTATAAAGAATAATAATCATCTTCTGATTGGCTGATAAACAACCTGACAGTTTAGATGAATGTAGAAAGTACAAACAAATGAACTTTGCATGCTATAATTTGACTACTACTTGACTAATTACTATTATGACACATGCTCAGAGAAACCCATATTGAACCTGTACATTTACAATAAATGGCAAATGGAATGGAACGAATGTGTAAATAACAAATGATATGAGCTGAGCCAGTTTTAAATCAAGGAGTTAGTCATTATTTTGAAAATAGATATGACCAGGTTGTATATACGAGATGCCGAATTGAACATTCAAGACTCACTCTTTCATATTTATTGAACGGGGAAGAGAAACCGGTTTGTGATCTGTGTAAGAATTCCTCGAGTGTAAAACATATTTTAATAGAATGTCCTTTTTTAAATAATATTAGAGAAGGGTTTTATTCAGAAAACACATTAATGGGCATTTTTAAAAAGGTTTCTCCTGGAGTAATTTTAGAATTTCTGTCAAATATTAAATTGAAAGATTCTATGTAATTGGTGTTATTACTGTTGTTGTTATTGGTATATATGCCGGATTTTGTATAGTGATTGTTTTTAAGACAAAATTGTTAAATTATTGTAAACAATGTATTGAAGTGATACTGCTCATTGCCATGAATATAGCCATTGTTGCTGATATGGCATTAAATCATAAATAAATAATTAAATAAATAAGATGCATCATCAGAGAATAATAATAATATTGATGGTGCATATTGTTTTTTTTTGTTAAAGTGCCCCGGTTATGCTATTTCAAAGTTTCCTAATTTTGTTTTGAAGGTCTCCTACAATAGGTTTACATGCATCAAAGGTCAAAATTCTCTTCTCATATGCACATCACCATAATGTTCAGTGATTCTCAAACGACTCCATGGATGAACCAGTCTCTCTAAATCCCTACTTACCACAAGCTACTCTGCTCTGATTGGCCAGATGGCCCAGTCTGCTGTGATTGGTCTACTCTGCTCTGATTGGCCAGATGGCCCAGTCTGCTGTGATTGGTCTACACTGCTCTGATTGGCCAGATGGCCCAGTCTGTTGTGATTGGTCTACCGCTTACAGTGCGTATTTGAAGCTAAACACACAGATTACCTTAACTGAACTCCAGCTCCGGAGAAGTTCAGCGAGCGCACACACTGTAAAGACAGTAACGATGATGTCGATTTTACCATATCAATCCAAGCGCGAGTCCGATGATGAAACATTGGAAGAACTAGTTATTCAACCCGAACCTCCATCATAAGCATGACTTGAGCAGGAGTTTCTCAGTGATACGCTACTCATTTTGAGGTACATTATGAGATGTTTCAGCTGTAATTCCTCACCATCAGCATTAACAAGAGTACGCCCATCAACAAACCCATGTGTGTGTTTCTCATTTATTGGTGCACATGCGGGAACTGTATCAATAACAGCGCATACATTAGCCCAGCGCAAACGTGAATGACTGATGTAACTTAAAAGTTTGCAAAACAAATCCTTTATCTTTACTCACAGTACGAACGACAGATGATCTGCATTCATAGACAGTTTTAGGTAATAGTGGCCCACAGCTGATTATCAGTAAGACAGTAATAACACGAGTTAGCCGGAAACGTACACAATATAAAACACAAAACTAGCTATTTTGAAAACCCGGTAGAAAATGTATACATCAAGCAAGCTTGCTGGTGTACTGACCCATCTTTCTAGAGCAAATCGCCAGTAAAATGACGTGTTTGTGGGCGAGTCAAATTGTTTGCGGGCAGACAACGCACAACATAGCCGGGCATTATGCAAATGTATTTTCTAGTGGCGTAGCGGGATTAGAATAACACTCGTACAGACGGTTCAGAGTCGATTCTTTATTTTAGAGACGACAACTTTATTTATCATGCACTTTTGACTTTACAGCTGCAGAACGTCTACATTCACAAACAGCTGTATTACACACTGCATTAAAGAGAATATTCGAAAAACCATAATAGGGGCATTATAATTGTAAATTTTGTCAAAAAATACAACAAAAGAACTCAATATAATTGTACAAATAGTAATACTACTAATTATTATAATCCATAATTCTAATGATTTTACAATATTGATAGTGCATATTTTTGTACTATTCTTATTTACTCTGTCAAAAAGTAAAAAACAAAAAAAACACTACCTTTTAGATTTCTACCTTTAGAGGACAGATTGAGTATATAATCTGCCTCATGTTCTGTTTATATAGTTGCATTTACCAATTAGACCTCAAATCGTATCAGTGGTGAATATACTTAGAAAGCCATCAGAAAACATCTTTAGTGACTGAATCTCACAAAACATGTCAAGAACATGTCATAGTTCACAACTTATGTTTTGTTCAAAGAAATTGAAGCCTTTTTTAAGAACAGTACAATTATTACATCTCAGTTGTTATAAAAACAGGCTTTATTTTCTTTTTGCAAAGTATAGTTTTATTGATTTTGGTGGAACATGGACATGATTTGACTGAATCCTCCCTTGTAGAGTTGATGCTCGAGCTGATTTCTTTCTTTCTTTGTTGAGGCAGAGATCAGAGAATGGGCTATAATGAATGTATTCTCCATTAATGTGTGTTTCCTGTGCTCTTCCTCCTCTTTGTCTTGGTCTGTAGGAGGATCTTAAACCATCAGACATGGATCAGATCCTTGATGAGCTGAAGGCAGGGAGAGTTCCTCCTCCTGGGCCCAGGTACAGAAATCTGTCTTCTTTCTAGAGCTGCACGATTAATCCTTAATTGATCGCGATCTTGATTCAAACACACCTGATCTTATTCATAAATAACAATAATTTGGCGATGTTTATTAAACCTTTGACAAGCACGATCACAGATCTGCATTGCTGCTGCTGCTGAGCCAGAGAGAGCAGTTATCATGTATTAATATGAAAGCACACAGTATAATTTTTTACAATAATTCAAATGATCACAAAAGTATATAAAAGGTATAGTTCTGATGTCTATGGTTATGATAAAAATAGAGTAAATCATATATGATAGTAACTTGATGGTTAAAATAAAGATTGTACCATATACGCCAGTAGGTGGCGATAAGTGACTGTTAAAAATGGATGTAATTGAATCATTAATTCAAGAAATGTGTTCAAAAACACTGATTCATCCAGTAATGAAACAAGGGAAGTCCTTGAGTGAGTCATTGAATCATTCACTCAAGAGATTTGTTCAAAAACACTGATTCATCCAGTAATGAAACAAGTGAAGTCTTTGAGTGAGTCATTGAATCATTCACTCGAGATTTGTTCAAAAACACTGATTCATCCAGTAATGAAACAAGCGAAGTCTTTGAGTGAGTCATTGAATCATTTACTCAAGAGATTTGTTCAAAAACACTGATTCATCCAGTAATGAAACAAGTGAAGTCTTAATGAGTGAGTCATTGAATCATTCATTCAAGAGATTCGTTCAAAAACACTGATTCATCCAGTCGGGATGGAATGATTACCGGTTTCATGATAAACTATGATAAAATGTACTGACGGTTAGTAGTATCGTTTAAAATGTAATCATCATTAAAACGTGTTTGATTATCACGATTTTGAAAGCTCGCTGTAAGTCCTGTCCAGCCAGCATCAGTCTGACGCAGGCGCAACGTTGTTTTTTGAACAAGAAGAAATGGCAGAAGAGATTGTTCAGCCTTCTAAAAGAACCATATTTTGGCTTTTACAAAAGTCCTGAGGGAAACTTAATTGAGGACGGTCACCCTGTCTGCAGAACATGCAAAAATAAAGTCACTGCTATAGGGGCAAATGCTTCAAATCTGCCAAGTCGTTTTCGTGACCACCCACTGTTGTAAAGCGAACGCAAGGCAAGTGGACTTTGACCTCAATACCAAAACTAAAAAAAAGTTTTGAGTTAAAATATTTTCTCTCACTCACTTGAAATTAACGTGAAGCAAGTGGCTTTGAGCCAAAGATGAATGAACAAGTTCACACAAGACTAGGGTGATATTTAAGGGATAATAATGCATATTCATTGTACACTTATTGCACAGATTTTCTTTACCACATAAATAATTACGGGGACATTTTGAATTGAGATTGTTTTAAATCTTACCTGTTTATAAATCCATTTTGTACAGTGTGCAAAATAATCGTCCAGACAAGAAGTTATAGTAATAGTATTAATAATAGTCATTTTCAATACGATCAAAAAAAAAAGACGCAAGTTGCATTTGAATGAAATGAGCGCGTCCGGTGTGATGCGTGGATGTGTTATAATGCGTTATTATAAGGAAGGAAATGCCACAGAATAGAGTCTTCCTTAAAGTGCACAGAGCTGCTTGTTTGTTGTTGTTGTTTGTTGATATTCAAATACACATGGATGCAAACTCCTCACCTTTAGCTGAGAATTCACCTTTTTGAGATCAAAATAGGTCACCTATGGGAGTGTTTTGGGGGAGAGGTACGTTCAGGCGGATCTTTTTCTTTCTTTTTTTTCGTTTTGGGAAGTGACATTACAAGGTAATAAAAATGTATAAATAAATAAAAATAAAAAATGAAAATAAATGCGTCAAAGAGAAACGGGCAAGGCTGAGACATGCAGCAAAACAATGAAAGCGGGCCCTTGAAATTCTGCTGGCTAAACGTCAGAAGAAATGGGGTTTAATTTACAAGTTGGTGTACAAAGTATCCCGTATTGATGCATTTGTAACCTTCAGTTTTCAGTGTTATTTGGGTGTTACATTTTATCTGGTTGTTGTCGTCTTGTTTTTGTTGTTTATGTATTCAGCTCCCACATCTATTGAATTCTGTTTTTGTGTTTTATAAGGGTTGTTTTGCCCTACATAAAACACAAAAACTTTTTTTTACATCTTACCTGTTTGAATTAGTTTTCAGGCAGATTGCAAAGATACTTAACAGTGTCTAGAAATGAGCAAGTAAATGTATTAAAAAGAAAAGAAAAACGTGTCCTGACCTCGGAGAAGGTTTTCTCTATCCACGCAATGTTCTCACCTTTTTTACCCCTCACCCGTTTGCATCCCTGAATATAAAACTTGTTGAAATGTTTTAAGTGTTCTTTTTGAACACTTTCATCTCATTTGAACAAAACCGTGATAATATTGATAATCGTGATAATTTGGGTCACTATAATCGTGATATGAAATGTTCACACCGTTCTCTGAAGAACTGACGTAAGCTGCGCTTGTTGTTGTTATTTCTTGCATTAAACATTTTTAATCGAATGTTTCCCCCCCCTTTGTTGCCTCTGGCTTGGCGTGCTCATTTGGGGACACTAAATTTTTCAACGAAATATCGAAATAAATCTAAATAATAAACTAAATTAACCGTTTAAACTAAATTACTGATCGAATTATTGATCTAAAGCCCACACTGTCACTGTACGATAATTGAAATGAACTGATGACATCAGCGTTTTCTCCAGAATGGCTATACATCTGAATAAAATGATGCTGCATTATTTTCCTGTTTAACACTGTAAAGCTGCTTTGAAACCATCTACATTGTTAAAAGCGCTATATAAATAAAGTTGACTTGACTTGACTTCAAAAAAATAATTTCAGAGCAAATACAAAAATATTAACCTATATGCACAACCCAATTATGATTTGTTTTACTACGATTATGAATATTTTAGAAAAAAGTCACCATTTATTTGAAAAAAATATAGTAAAACCGTAATATTGTGAAATATTATTACAATTTAAATGTTGTCCCAAGCTAAATTTTCAGTCACATGATCCATCAGAAACCATTATTTCAAAAACAAGCCCCGCCCCCGAATTATTCCAAACTTTCCACCGTTAGTCATCATCAAAAGTTTTAAAAATATCAAGGTAGCTTTTATTGTTTAGCCCAATTACTCTGTGGTCAGACTCTTGTCTGTATAGAACAAAAGTGAAATTGAATGTGAAAGCAACTCATCTCATTTGTTTAAAGATTTAGATCTTTTACAGAAATTGGGCCAAGCCAATTGATTGAATTATCTGGCTCAAGTATAGTTTGGTTGTGATGTAATGGGGGTGTTTGGGACTTTCACAGACGCAGGCGTATTAAAAGGATTGACAGTCAGTTGTTAGTTATAAGGTTGATGGCCTTAGCTTGCACAGTCCCTATTATTTATTTCACTTCCTAAGATAACGTGAGGCAACTAGAGGTTTAAAAGAAGAATTAAATAAGGAGATATGTGTGGTTAATGAATCAGTTGGCACGCTGAGTGTTTTAATTGATGATCTCTCTTCCATCAGGAATGGGCGTTTTTCGTGTGAACCTGCCGGAGGTTTGACCTCACTGACAGAACCTCCTCCTGGACCGGGCTTTGGTGTGAGAGCTGACCTGTAACCGGACATCCATGGTCTTGAGCCCTTGTTAAACCTCAGAGATGTTGTGTATGTAAATAAAATATTATCATTAATTATACTCAATAGACCAGTGTGGTTATTTTACAGGCTTGCCGTGAGTTCTTAAAGGTGCCCTATGTATCTTTTCCGTCCACTGGAGGTCGCCTATTTAAAACAAAGTCGTAGTTTGATGACGCCACGTTTGAGCGCAGAATCTTGGGACATGTGGTCTTCACCTCACAGCCGGTGGGAAAGAATCGGGATAGGACTCGACAGGGTTCCCACTCTTTTCCAGCAACCATTTTCCAGTACTTTTCCAGGACATTTTCAATTGTACTACGGCGGGAATAAAAGACAAGGATCATGCCAAATATTGCTTTCTAAGTCTTTAAAAGCCGTACAGTTTATTGCCATTACTTAACAATCCAGCATTTTTCAATATGAGCTCTGAATCATACATTATGACTATGGAAGCTTGTTTACACCACAGAATAGAAAGAAAAGGTAATTGTGACTTTATCTCGCTATTCTGACTTTCTCGCAATTGCGAGTTTACATATTTGAGATATAAACGTGAAAATTGTCGCAATTCTTTTTTCCTCAGAATTGGACTTGATAACTTGCAATTGCAGTTTAGATCTCACATTTCTGAGAAAAGAAGTCAGACTTGCAAGATATAAACTCGAAACTGTGCAAAAAGGTCAATTGTGAAGAAAAGGTCAGAATTGCGAGTTTATATCACGCAATTCTGACTATATATCTTGCAATTCTGACTTTATAACACACAAATGTGACTTTATATCAAAAGTTATGTGATTAGGGAGCAGCTTACGAGTTAATATTCACTGCACACATTTGAGCAGTTCATAGCATTAGCTAACTGCTGCAAGAGCAACACAAGACTAAACATCATTATTCAAAATACTACTCACACGTATCAAACTCAGCATTCCTGAACATGTGCTTTCTGCAACTAGTGCTAATTGTTTGGGCCAGCGATAAACTCTTTATACTCGGCTAAATAAATAACTTTTTTTTAAAAGAATTTTCCCAGACAACAACAAGATTTTCCAGGACATTTTACATTTTCTCAAATTTTCCATGTGTTTTCCAGGACTGGAAATTTTGTCATCAATTTTCCAGGTTTTCCAGGACGAATGGGAACCCTGCTCGAGCAGAAATCATGTTGATGGATGCGATTATTAACATTACTGTAGTCTGAAGCAGAGCAGGACCGAGTGTTAATAAGAAGAGCGCAACACACGCCTCGCAAGCAGCGGGACTTTTATTATGGCATAGTCGCCAGCGGGACTTTTATTATGACAGTCACCGGCGCCATTTCCGTTTTTCCAGTCATGAGTGTGAGGTAACGCAGCTCTGTTGATTATATTAGACACATCTGAGTGTGTTGATGATGTTGTGACGTTACTCTGTGTGTTCTCTCAGCGGCTGCTATGACACTTGTTCACACTGCAGTCAGAGTAAAGCGTTTCTTCAGAGTAAAGTGTTTCTGCAGAATGAAACCAGAAACCGAGGGGATGACGTAGGCAGAAGTACCGCCCTCTTGTTTACAAAGCGCTCGTATGAAGACTAAACACCCTTTAGCAAAAAAAAAAAGGTAAAACAACGAAATTGGACGATTTTGAAGTTGAAAATTGAGTGTTTTTGCTAAAGGGCGTTTGTATTAGTCTTCCCGCGAGCGCTTCATAAACAAGGGGGCGGTACTTCTGCCTACGTCTAGCACCTCGCAGAGCTGCACAAGATGAGCAATTTGGTTAAAAAGGATAATTTTTCTTTTGTTGTTGTTGAAAATGACTGATGGTTTGGCTAGATAAGACCCTATTCCTCATCTGGGATCGTGCAGAGCCTCTGAAGCCCATTGAAACTGCATTGATTTGGACCTTCAGCATTTTGGTTGCAATTGAAAACCATTATATGATGAACAATCCTGAAATGTTTTCTTCCGAAAACGTAATTTCTTTTCGCCTGAAGAAGGAAAGACATGAACATCTTGGATGAGATGGGGGTGATTAAAATATCAGGACATTTTAATTTTGGAAAATGAAAATTAGTCTGCCGGAAGCTAGTTATTTTAGTTCTTTTTAAGTTTTAAAAATTGATATTTTTCTCACACAAACGCATCGCTTTGCTTCAGAAGGGCTTTATTAACCTCTCGGAGCCGTGTGGAGCAGTTATATGATGGATAGATGCACTTTCATGGACTTCAAAACAGAACTACCCTTACACTGCCATTATAAAGCTTGGAAGAGTCAGGACATTTATTAATAACTCCTATTGTATTCGTCTGAAAGAAGAATGTCATGCACACCTAGGATGATGTGAGTAAATCATGGGCTAATTTCATGGGTGAATTATCCCTTTAATAAAAAAGTACATTTCTGTCACGGCTGTGAACTGACCACCGCATAGAATATGAATAATATGAATGTCTTTGTGATGTCCACAAGTCTAAACCAGCCATGGTACCAACAGAAAAACACACTCAGCAAAATGTCCTCTGATTATTATCAACAAAATATTTGAAAATATCAATATATAATTTGTCAATATTGCATACCCCTAATGTACAGTATTCATTTTTATTTATTTTTTATATTTTACTTTAAAAAATATGCAGCAACCCAGTTTTAAAATTGTGTTTGTGCATTTAAGGAGAATTCAGAAGCATTTACATTAAAATATTTTGACATACAAACAAGTCCATGTTTACATGCACAATATTTTCCAATTTATTTATTTACTTGTACTGGGTTAAACCTTTATTCCCGGATGCTCCACAGCTGAAGGGATATTCCCGAATACACAATTATTAGCATATTTCAAACAAAGACGTACATGTTTACTGCAGTTGTACCGAAAATACTGGAGATGCTTTTGTCATTTTTACGGCACATTTTTAGTAATTATGTACACCTCAAATCACACTTCATGGCAGTGACAGCAACACACAAGCAATAAACCGTAGTAAACCGTAGGCAGTGATGTCTTTACAATGCTTCCACCAATCTGAAGAATCTGAAAAAATGTTTATCTCTCCATAAATATCTTTTAGTGTTGCTTGACCTTTGTAAAAATGGCCGATATCATTCCGAATCAATAATTCCTTTTGTTTAAATGTGTAGATATTAATGATTATGCCATTATGGTACATTAAGGCATATGCATATACAGATTTAATGGGGTTATGGAATATTAATATAGGAATATTATTGTGCATGTAAACATGGTCAGTGCGAGGGCCTGACAAAAAAAAACAAGACAAAAGCACGCACATAGATGTTGATATTCCATTACTTTGCATTTATTTGATACAAACAATGCTTGGCAGAACCCATCCATAAAACATGACCTCACTGACAGTAGCAGATATGTACAGTACAACATGTATAAACAAGCCACATCAAAAGAGCAAGCCTTTCTGAGACTGTTCCACATGTGGTTTTCCATACAGAACCTCACCATTCAGAGTCTTTATTTACAAAACCTTAAACTGTGACCAATGGCAATACTATGGTAGTGTGAAATATACCATAATACATACGAATGGGAATCGGTATTATTTAACGGTTTTACTACTCTTACTTATACTGCTTATCGATCCGGTACTTTAACGGTATTCTTATCGGTTCTTTTTGTAATATATATATTTTTTAATTAAAAAAAACTAATTAAGAACATAACACTGCTTTATAATCTGAAAACTAAAATATCTATAGCAAAAGAAATGGCAATGTTTGAACAAAACAAATATAAAACATCTATTTGTAAATGGACCAGTGCGCCGGCATTTTTTTTGCATAAGATACAATATAAGAACAAAGTGCAAACAAACGTTAAATAAATACACAAGAAAACAAAGACACAAATTAAAATCAACAGTGCTTTAATTTCAGGAAGGTCTACTAACATTAAGTAATACGGCCTACAAAGAAATCTATAGTCATATACCACGTTTACAGTAGTTAGCTGAACGTTATCAGTGTGTGTTTGAAATATTGATGATATGCAGTTTATTGATAGTAAATAAGATGCATACACAATTGCTGGTATCATACACAATATTTACTTGATGTTTTTTGTTATTTGTTAGGTATAGCTATTGTCTGGCAATAATATACGGCCAGATATTAAAGCCACAATATGTAATTTTTCGCCGCTAGATGTCGCTTATTCAAAGCAAAGCGGTAGCTTGATGACGCCTGGATTTCCCGGAGCTTTTATTCTGCCGCTTCCGCTTCTTCCGCTCATGTGTATGTGTGGTAACGCAGCGCGGTTTTATAATATTACACACATTTGAGTGTGTTGAAAGTTATGTTATAGCTAGTCTGTGCGTTCACTAGGCGCTACTATGAGACACTTGTTCACACTGCAGTGAGCTAGATCATTAGGCATGGTAAAACATGGTACTCGCGGTAAATCAAGAAAATCAGAGCTAAACAATAAGACTAATGGTGGATTCACACCAGACACAAATAAATCGCGCGTAGTTGGACGCTTGAACATTTTGAGTTTACTCGCTTCATACCGGCGTGACATTCACTTCACAACAGACACGCGTCATGTGAGGAGCTTCTGCCAGGCGGTTCGTCTCGTTGAGAAATGGCTGACATGGGCTGTGTTCACACTAGGGCTGTAATGATTTGACCAAAAATAAAAACCTCGATTAATTGAACATTTTACCTCGATTACGATTAATGAACGATTATTTTTCTTTCTTTTTTCTTTCTTTTTTTGCCCTCGTAAGGTTTTTGATTAAGTTCCTGATAAGGTTTGTACTGTTAGTATTTTCTACTATTAAAGGTGGATTTTTTTTTCTAATGAAAAAGTGCATTTCTTTGTGATTTTAAAACACTTGAAGGAAACGGTTCACTTTCAGCAGTTATTGTCTATGGGGCAGATTTCTGTTTGTTGTACATCAGATACAGATACATGAACACAGTAGGCCTACATTACATGTATTTGAATGCATTAATGAGAGAGTGATTGTGTGTGAATTACTCATACCGTCTCTATTCATTATGAAGCTGTGTGGTTTGTACTTCAAAGGTATTAAAATATATGCCTATAACGGTGGCGTTTCTAAGCTACTTTAGTGACTTTACTTTAGTCACAGGACGGCGTTGACACTGCGTTTCTGCTCTGCTCTCTGCGCGTGATCTTCATGTGATGTGTGAGCTTCTGTCTGAGTGTTCGTTTATATATCAGGCATTAGTTCAACATAATACACATCTGATGGTCTAAACTCGCTTTAATGTTCAAACTGACAGGCCTTAAAACACATACAAATGACAAAGCTTTGTGAGGACGCAGGTGAAAGAGCTCTGCCTTCAGGGCGCGCACGCGTTGTCAGAGACGCGACACGGCTCGGCTCTGTGTCACAGAAAGAAGCTGAGCACTGAAAGGATACGTATTGTTATTTTTGAATAGTGCACAATCGCTTTAAATGTTGAAACTGGCAAGCCTTTAAACGCATTTACTTGACAAACTATGAGCACGAAAGTGAAAGCGATCTGGCTTCGGGGCTTGCGCGCGCCGTCTGTGTGTGTATGTGTGTGTGTATGTGTCGGTGGCAGCGCATATAGGCTATAAAAACGGTGATTAACTGACCTGTATATAAACTGTGTAAAACATGCAGTTACTATAGTGATTCTGGGCATCTATAAACACAGATAACTGCTCCTGCATCTCTGTGTGTGCCTGCAAACTGCACTTGATGTGACTGACGGGGCGGAGTCACGTGAAAACCGAAATAACCGACATGGGAAAAATACATCGATTAGAGGTTCTGAATGTCGGTTTCGGTTATTTTTCGATTAATCGTACAGCCCTAGTTCACACTTTGATGTCTTTTATGTAAAAATACTACTGTTAATGTGTGACAAAACGTAGTTTTAAGACTTTTTCAGGTGATAATGTGGTTGTTTAAAGCTCAACAATGTAACTTAACATGTAAATCACTCGCGTGAAACGCTTCATTCGCGTTCATAACTGTGCTGAGCTGTATAACAATGATTCGTTTTCTGTTGATAAATGTATCCAAACATTTGCTCACCAGTCTAATAAAACACATAATATATTAAAGCGTCTTTGGTGTTTCGGAAATCGAGGGTAACGCGGGTATGATGTCATTGATAGGCGACCAAGCGGCAACCTGCCGTAGTTTCTCTTGAAGCTAATACAGAAGTGACTTAAACTGCAATTCATCGACTGGCCACTAGAGACAGGCTCCAGAAGGAGCAGAATCTCATTGAGCTCATGTTAAAATGCCCAACTTTACAGCAGAATAAAACATGTTTACAGTCTGGTACAAATTGTGGTTTTGGTCTATATGGCTAATTTTGCCCTTCATGACGACTGTGAGGGGAGTGAATTTTTTTTTGTTTACATTATATGAAAGCCTTAAAGTTCTGCATAATTAAGGGCGTGGCCACTTTGAGTGACAGGTGGATAGCCATTTATCTGCTGTCTGTTAGTCATCACATGATCTCAGCTCCACTCACGTCCTGCCTTTTTGCCCATTTTCTATTATCCGGGAGTGATGCGCTGCCAAGATGGCGACGGCCAGCTCGTCTCTACTTTGCGCTTCAAAACGTCTCTTCAGAATCCTATGGGTGACGTCACGGACACTACGCCCATATTTTTTGTAGCACGGACACAGTGTCCTTGTTAAAATCGCATATTTCTCTGGATTTAAACATTCTTGGAAACATTTGGGATAATGTAAGTATACAAGTCAACTAAATATATTAACACTGTTCTCGTGTTTAGTAGATATTTGAATCCAGAAATCTTACATATTGTGCCTTTAATGTCTGCTTGCTTAATAGGTCTATCTGTCCTCCAAGTAGGATTTTTTATGTTTCCCTTTAACTAGGAAAGTCACTAGAGAAAACTGTCTTTGATAGATATAATATTACATCATAAAGCTGGTTTGAACTGGTCTCTAAAGATGTGGTCAAACCCCCTCTAAAACCAGTCAGATATGACCAGGCTGGAAGACCAGCTTAGGCAGGTTTGAGCTTTTTTCCCCTTTTCTTCCAGCTGTTAACTATTATGCTTATGCAATGGCACTATCATAACACTTTATAGTCTTTGTTGTCACGATTCAAACTATAACCCAGTTCTACACAAGACAGTTTCATGTCAACCACGCATATGTCTTCGTGTAATGATCCATTCTGGAGACCACAATATAGTCGCATTTCATGCAACCGACTCTAGCTGGTCTGTGCATGCACGTGCGTGTGTGTGTGTGTGTGTGTAGCCAGCGCCCATCCCCCTAACACACACACACACACACACACACACCAATGTTCTCTCTTGTGATTCGAGCTCGTTCTGCAACATAATACCAGCCCATCCTCTGCGCATGCGCGAACTCCCTTTTTCCTACATCGTATATAAATAACCAACTGCGCCACAACAATAACACAAACGGTTTTCTAAACCGAACACATTTTATGCTCTCGTCACAACAAAAATAATTAATGGCGTGTGACGCCCCAATGGATCGCGCTCGACAAATACCTTCTCCTCCTTCTCCTCCTCGCGCCTCTCCGACATGAACGTTACGTTCCAGAACATTCGCTGCAGCGTCGGGCGGAAAGGGTGACGTCACGGTGCGCAGCGTCAACCCCCCCAAATCCAAAAGTATAATAATAATCATAAGAATAATAATAATAATAATAATAAAACGTTAAACTCCCTTACAAAAACATATTTACTCCATGAGATAAACAGAGAGTGGACGCCTTTCACTTGTAAAATTAAAAGGATATTTTCTAACTATATTTATAATTTTCTAAACGATTTATCATCATCTAAATATTATTATTATAAACACAAAAACAATCTAACACAATACAAACTATAAAACAATATAGGAAATAGCGCATAAAGTTAATAAATAAATTTGTTTTAAATAAAAAACCGAATAATAATGACTATTATTTTCTTATAGACGCAAAACAATCTAACATAATCCAAACTATAAAACCATAAAAGAAAATGAGAAACAACGCACAGAAGGTAATAAAGAAATATAAAACATCACAGGACTTATTCTTTGCATTCCAGCCCCGCCCACAATTTCTATATTCTGATATTTACATGATCCGCCCACCATGCGTTATGTACTTATATATCGCCCATAATTAAAATAATATAATAAATAAAATAACTAATAAGAACACATAAAGTGATTCAATTAAATTTAAAAGAGTATTGTATCATTGAATAATAATAATATAATATTAAAATACGCATACAAAACAAAGAGGACAGATATTCAACGGCAAAAAATATCAGCGTATGTAAGTCACAGCCCAGAAGGACAGCGAGTACGAGCACGCGCACAACGTTTTTGAGCGCCTCGGATCACGTGACCCCCGTTCCGCCAATGCGCTCCCGAGCTTTACGTGTTTTTTCGCTGGGGCTTTTCTTAGAGACGGGCTGACGGCGATGTTTTCAAAAGCAGCACCGAGAGACGTCACACAGCCGTAGGGTTAATGTTCAGCTTTTACCCTCCGACACACACATTTCTTTTTCTTAAAACCGTCGAGATTGTGTCTTCTGCTCGTAGGTGAATGACGAAGAGGAAGCCAAACGCGGTAAGCAGAAAGTTTCGGTTGTTTTTTTGTCGCGGGTTCCGACTGTAGAAGGAGGAAAACGCATTTAGTTTGGCTACGGAGAGCTCAAGCGGCCAGTCTGAGGTGCTAGAACAACAATAACGCAGTGTATGTGGGATTTTCGAGGCTTTTTGAATGAGTATTAGTATTAGCATGTTTGTGTTCTGGAGCGTTGCTAGTGTGCCGCGCGTGCGTCAGTGACAGGCGCGTGCGGTGTGCGTTTATAGAGCTGGAGGGGCCCGCATGTCTCATAAACCCACTGCGGGCTCATTGTCTGTGCGTGAGAGGGGTGGCGCAGACCGCAACCTAACACTGTATGCTGTAGTTTTCATAATAAACCAATTTAACTGGCGTCCTAATGTCAGACAGTCCGCGAGAACGCATTGCATTTATTGTAATTTGCATTATTTTCCACCACCTGTTTTTTTCTCTCGTAATGAATGACTGGGGCATGCCTGACATAAATGCATGGAATGTATGTAAATATATTTGTATGAGCATTTCTTGGCGTTTGCTCATATTGAGCGCGGTTGCAGCTGCGACGTGCATGAAATATTGTATCCATGCATGCATCTCTGGTGTGTGTGTGTGTGTGTGTGTGTGGTTTGCACAAAGCTTTATTTGGTGACCGTCCTTCGCAGAAACCTTTTGTCTAAAGGACGTACCGAGGCGTCTTCAGCTGTGTCAGAAGCTTGTCAAAATGCAGGTGCAGTTCGTAGTGTGTTTATAAAGATTTTTGTGGTGACATAACACGGTACTACATTGTTTACTATGAGCACAATCTTTTATAGATATAGATTTTATAGACCTAAAATATAATTCAACAATAACGCATTATTCACTAGTAAATTAAACGATTGCGTTCAGAATTAGTACCCACCCTGTAATCAAAATCATATATTATACAATATGTATATAGGCCTATATATAAATTAGTGAAGCAATTACTGCAAGAAGAAATATAAATAATTTTTTATTACTATAATATTTTTCTCTCTCTAAATAATATAAACTATTAGCACAATTGAAATACCTAAAATATAATTCCTTATTCAATAATTCATTATTCAGAAATAAATTAAACAACTGCTTTCAGAATTAATACCCACCCTGTAATAAAAAAATAATAATAATAATCAAATTTTATATATATATAGTGAAGAAATTACTTATTGGAAGATATAAAATATTTTTTATTATTATTTATTATTTTTTTCCTTCAAATGTTCTACGTTTAAACGATACATTTAAACCATCGTTTTAAATGCCTAAAAATACCTCAAATATATTTCAACAATAATTCATTATTCACAAATAAATTAAACAACTGGTTTCAGAATTAATACCCACCCTGTAATCAAAAAATAAATAATAATAAAAAGATTATATAGATAGCTAGATAGACAGACCGATAGATAGACAGACAGACAGACAGACAGATAGATGGATAGCAGATAGACAGACAGACAGACAGATAGATAGAGTGAATAAATTACTTATTGGAAGATATCAAATATTTTTTATTACCACTATTTATAATTTTTTTCCTCCAAATGTTCTACATTTAAACTATACATATTGTTGTGGGTTATTTAATGATTTAAGCGTTTTTGGTTTTGATTTGACTTTTATTTTTAGGGGAGGACTGATTTTATATTCATTTTAGCCTCTGAGTATGGAATCTAGATCAGATGTTTACGCCCACTCGCTTAGTCTTGTTCTGCACTCACACACTTTCAGAATGACATATTAGGGATTATTATTATTCAAAGATCCCAGTTTTCCCCAGCTGGGCCACCGTCCAAGGAGAGCCTGTGGTTCCTGCTGTTTTTCCATTGACCCTTTTTTTAAAGTCACGGGGCCACATGCACGAAAGGGCCCTGTGTGAGAATCTGTGCGACTCAATGGCGTTATGACGAACAATAACAGGCTCGTTTCTGTCTAGGTTGTTTCAGGGCTACTTAGCCTCCAAAATGCTTGTTTTATGGTTATATGGCGTGTTTACGTTAGATAAACGATGCATGGTGGTGCTGATGCGGTGGGAATTTGCAGCGACTGTCAAGGCAACACTCGCACGTATCTCCGCAGAATAACAAACTGCATTTGGCAGATGGAAAGCGACACAGATTGAGCCAAAGTAAAGATAGACTGACTATGAAATTGAGCTTAAAAGTTTGAAATAATAAATGTAGCCCCAAAGAGGCTGATTTTTTTTTTCTGTTAAAAACATTGACACGTGTAAGATTTTCTCCTTTGGGCCTAAAAGTGAAAAACGTTATGTCACAGCAGCCACAACTCTCTTATCCTCTTAATACCGTTCATTTAAAACATTTTTTTTAGACATTTTAATTCAAAATAACCCAGTGTTCATAATGTTTACCATAACATGCATACGTACGCAGGTTTGCAGCAGTCATTATGGAGTGTATCGTTTTTATTAATAGAACCAGACCAATGAAACCAATATTTGTCCATTTTGAGATTATACACACACACACACACACACACACACACACACACACACACACACACACACACACACACACACACACACACACACACACACACACACACACACACACACACACACACACACACACAAAAAAAGCTTCTTTTTTTTAAGATTTAGCAAAATTCATAAAATTTAATTCAATTTGATGGAATTTTACAATGACTAGAAATGTGTAAATCTTAAAAAAGGCTTAATTTTTTTTAACGTGTTTGTTCAGTGATCAATAACTATATCCGGTTGGCTGATTATTAGATAGATGTGGTATTATTTCCCACAAGTCAGTTTCAAATGTTGACGCCAGCTTTGTAAACATATTCTCGTCAGCATGAATTTAAAGTAATGTTACTGGATTTGGTGTAAATACTATGGCAATTTTGTCTCATTTCCCATAAATTACCATAAAATGTATAGATTTTTATTAGTAGTAATAAATCAGCATTATATCAGCCATCTTTCACTGGTGATGTTTGTATTATTGGTCATTAAATAATCTATATTGTCAAGCCAACAGTCTTTTTGTTATCTAAAACCATTATGTTTTTGAATTTTATTAGCATGTTAGTTGTGCCTATTTCTATGATTTAACAATACAAAATGTAGGTAATGTGACCAAAAACTTGTATCACGACACGAGCCATTTTAATTCACAATAATAATAACAATATATATCACAATATATTAATTTTTTCTTTAAAGTAGGTTTTTATGAAATCAAATTTTCTTAACACGAACTTCAATATAAAAAAATCACTAGCCTAAGTAAAAAAAAAACTTTGTAAATTAAATATAGATTTATTATTACTAATTCTATTTAGAGATGTTCTCTCTTTTATTGTTTGATTCACGTTAATGACACAGAGGACAGCAGGTTTATTAGGCTGCTGTCACTTTAAGACCGAATGCACAGATCCAATATACTTGTGCGTTTTCTTTCTCAGCTGTATACGTTCACTTAAGACATAAATGACTGTGTTTATGAGGAGGATACTTGCGAAAATGGGCATTTTGACACATGGGTATACCGTTCAAGCCCAATAAGGCGGCAAAAATCATTCAGTTCAGTTCTCAGTCGCTATATGAGCAGCGGCTTCATGTGTGCGCATCTCTCAGACAGTCCTGAGAAACATTAGCTGCGTCCGAAATCACGTACTACATTTGAATTTGAACTTACTTACTAAAAAGTATGTTCTATATAGTATGAATATGTTTAGTATGAATGTAATCTGGATGTACTACATCCACCATGTTGTTGTTATCATGTGACCTACCAGAGTCAGCGTCGCTTCACTGTCATTCATAAATCCTGTCCCGTGGCCTATGGGATAGTAAAGTGTCCATCGAATGCACACTTCAAAATCTCGCTGGAAGTAGTAGGTCATCCGGGGACTTTTCGGTTACTACACTATGTATTCGGACCATAGGCTGTGAAAAAATATGGACATAGTGTCCGTGGCGTCATCCATAGGATTCTGAAGAAGCGTAAAGTAGGGACGAAAATGGGCAAAGAGGCGGGACTTGGCTGGATTTGCGGTGACTAACAGACAGCAGATAAATGGCTATCCACCTGTCACTCAAAGTGGCCACGCCCTTAATTATGCAGAACTTTAAGGCTTTATATAATGTAAACGAATGAGTTATAACAACATTCACCCCCCCTCACAGTCGTCATGAAGGGTAAAATGAGCCGTATAGACCAAAACCACAATTTGTACCAGACTGTAAACATGTTTTAATCTGCTGTAAAGTTGGGCATTTTAACATGAGCTCAATGAGATTTTGCTCCTTCTGGAGTCTGTCTCTAGTGGCCAGTCGATGAATTGCAGTTTAAGTCACTTCCGTATTGGCTTCAAGCATAAACCGATTGATTCGGACATGCTGCTTACTGCGCTTCACCGGTTTGAAATCACTTGTTTTTAAGCTGCAATGCTTAAAAATGCATGTAAACGATAGAGATAGAGACGATAGTCTAAAATCTCCACTGGTTGACAAATATCCACTGGTTAATCGTGTCTATCACACAATAATTTACAATCTGAAGTCTCTAGTGCATTTGAAATAATACATGAAATGCATTTTCTGCCAGATCATATTTTATCTAGAAATGTCCCTGCATTAGTTGACATGAAATACTTAGGAAGTTGATGTAACATGCTAAATAATAGGGCTGGGTAAAAAATGATTTCTCGATTTTAATCGATTCTCACTTTTACAAAACAATATCGATTCTTAAATCCCAAGAATCGATTAGTCAATTTTTTTTGTACGAAATTCAAAAACATAAATATCGTTTTGGCGCTGTGGCGTGAGATCGCTCTGCCTCAGCTCAGCTCGAGAACCAGCATCGTGAAGCAAACATGAACGGATCTTCTCTTCCGCCTTAATACCAGTAACAGCGCGAAATAAACACGAATGAGCTTCTGAAAGTGTGTTAAAAGATACAGGACAACTTACCGAAATCCGTATCATGTCACATAGAATCACTCAATCAGTGTTTCAACCGCAGAAAGATGTAAGTCTTGTAACGTCACAGTTACCTCAGAAAAAACATATCCAGTGTCCATAAACTCGTCGGTCAGCTAGAAAAATTTACCCTAGAGAGGAGCATTTTGCTAATTATATTCACCGCATTGCATAGGATATTCATTGTCAATGTTCTTCAATATTTAATAAATCTGGCAAGTTTTTATGACAGCCACCATTTAAATGTTTATATTTTTTAAAAAAAACGAATTGGAGTAGAATTATGATTATGTAATTGTAAAGTTAATATTTATATTAAAAAAAACATAATTTGGTGTCGTTTTAAGTGTTTGTATACAAATCAGTTAATTTTTTACCTTAAATATTAGTAGGCTAATGTAGTATCAACTGACCATAGTTTACAACATTAGTTCAGAAATTAGTTTTCCTTGAGAAAATGTTCCATGTATTATACCTGATGCATATCCAAAATAATCGATATTGAAATGAATCGAAAATCGAATCGAAAGCTTGTGAATCAAAATCGAATCGAATTGTGAAATTTGTGTCAATACCCAGCCCTACTAAATAATGCTAATATTACTATCCAAATTGTATTATAAATTCATTTTAACCTAAAATTGTAATGTCAAAAAAAGGCATTTTCAGCCATATTTTATCTAGAAATGTCCCTGCATTAGTTGACATGAAATACTTAGGAAGTTGATATAACATGTAGTTGTATATGCTAATATTACTATCCAAATTGTATTCATTTAAACCTAAAATTGCAATGTAAAAAAAAGGCCATGTAGACGTTCTGCAAGAAATCAGAAGTGCACCAACAGGCACTGCACATTTCGCTGCTCTGTTTACAGTCGTGTCCTAGTTTTGCTTTCATTTGCACAGATGACACCGGTACAGCGTTTCTGTCGAGTTCATCCACTGCGCGCCGGACGGTTAGAGCAGACGTATTTCCATGAAGCCCGTGCGAGCCGAAAGCATGAGAGGGAGGGAGAAAAAGGGAAAAGCGCGAGAGACAGAAACAGGCGTGTGACTCACTCTCCTACCCATTAGACGTTGGCCTTTGTGATCTGAACCATTCCCGTGAGAGACCTCTCTCCCCGCTTCACGTTCAAACTGGATGCCATTTTTATTTTGCCGAGCTCCTTTTTTCCCCGCACAGACGCAGGGCTTTGAAGTACGAGGTTTTAACGCTGGCTTTGTGTCTCTTGTTGATGTTGATCGAATTTGACACATTTGCTTAAATTATTTCTAGTTGTGTTTTACTAAATAAAGGTGGCTGGTTTGAAACAGGCCCTCATTTAAGAGCTTGTCTGTCTTGTACTGCTTTTTTCCTGTGTGTTTGAAGAGCTTTCAGTATCACTGACCTCTGGAGCCATTTCGTAAAATAAACAAAAGCGCTTTCAGATTCTGCTCCGAACAAATGTAATCCAACAGCCGTCTAATCAGCAGGTCCAGGCTGAATCTTAACACGCCGCTTATTCTCATCATTACTAGGGTTGGGCATCGTTTTGATTTGAACGATTCTGATTCTGATTCTTAGTTTTCGATTACGGTTCTTTTCGATTCTCGATTCACAACATGTCACAGGCTCATTTCACAGAGGAAAATTGTATTTTGATTCAATAATTTTAGTTTTGGGACTTTCTCCGCTGGCATTTTCACTTGCTTTGCTGCAAAGGTGAATGGAGTTTCACACCGAGTCCCGGTTTAACAATAGCATTAACAGCAGTCATATTAGGACTGCTACTAGCGTGGGCAATTTGCGTGTAGCTACATTTATCTACAAGGGGGAAAAATAATTTCAGTAACGTTGTTGTTCACCACAATTCGCAATTTGGTCAAGGGCTTTGTTATTACAGTCACTTACCTGATTATGATGAGGTGAGATTATGTTAGTTCACCCTGAAATGAAAATAAAGCCATCTTTTACTCACCCAGTTGTTGTTTAAATGCGCGTGTTCCTGTGTGCGTGCACTCCGAGTCGTCAGTAGCCTCACGCAATATTGTCATGACAACCGGTACACAACATTCACTTAAGGAGGTTATATTATTAGTATTATTTCTTATCATATACGTTATAGAAAAGACGAGAAGCGCGTTTTTTTCTATTGAGCTTGATTTCTCAAAATGGTGTGTGTGTGTGTGTGTGTGTGTGTGTTTATCCTGGGTGCAATGACAACAACAGTGCGAGTTATTATAGTAGGCATGAGCGCCGGCGGCTGCTGACGGCTCATAGTGCACACAGAGGAGCGCGCTCAGAATAACGGCCGAGCTCAGTGTTTTGACTGAATAATACGGTTTCTTTCTCGCAAAACTTATAGTGTGCCCCTGAACACTTTCCATATGGCGCGCGTCTCCCTGTATCGTTGCGCGATACATTTGTTTATTTTTTGTAATGTTTTAGCTGATCGCCATTCACTGCCGTAATAGGAAGGAGCGCGTGCAGGAACAGTATTTTAAATGTCATAGGACATAGGGCACTGGGACAACATCCGGGTAAGTAAAAGAAGGCTTTATTTTCATTTCAGGGTGAACTATCCCTTTAATACCGTTGGTTAGCGCAGGGTTGCCCGAGGAGGACCTGCGCAGCATTTCAAACACGCTACACTCGTTAATTTATACACCACATATTTGTAGTGCATCCTCCCGTGCAAGAAATAAGTTTGTCATATGTGTTGCACTATGCCGACCCAGGCTTTTTAAAAAAAAGTGAAATAAAGCCACACTTTTGAGCGCCGCTTACCGTGCTCCATGTCTGCAACAGAACAAACGGGCGCGGCAAGCACTTCCGAAGACTTGCGCGTTTGGAACCGATGATCGGAATCGAAAACAAAATTTCTAAACGATTCCAATGGCATCGTTATTTTTTAAACGGTTCCAAGTTGGAACCGGTTCTCGATGCCCAACCCTAATCATTACCTTCTTTAATGTTAATTGTAGGTAATGTAAATTAATGCTAATTTGATCATTCTTACAGCTGGCCACCAGTATTTTTTTAATGCTTGATATCTAAGAGCTTATAATACTGATATACACTACCATTCAAAAAGTAACATTTTTCCAATGTTAATAAAAGAAGTCTCTTCTGCTCACCAAGGCTGCATTTATTTGATCAAAACTACCGTAAAACAGAATATTATTACAAAACTGTTTTTTTTATTTGAATGCATTGTAAAATGTAATTTATTCCTGTGATGCAAAGCTGAATTTTCAGCATCATTACTCCAGTCTTCAGTCCATAGTTCATGTGATTCGCTGATTAATTGCAAAGTTATCCATCATAGTTATCCACGTGTCATTTGCACGTTTTGATCTGCCATTTTACAAATTCAACCGATTTTAAACCAATACTGCTGCTGTCTATGTCATTAATGTCAATCAAACAACAAAACACAGCTTTAAGAAAGATTCATCTATATGTAATTTATACTGTAAACGAACACTGTAATGTTATTTTACATAACATTTTTTATATTGTATGTATGCTTGTAATTTGACTGTTCACTTTGCTCCGCACAGCTCCGTTATTAATGCCCGATGTGTACGTTCACATTTTAACCGGTACTGGTACCTTTTTTCAGTACTTTTGGGATGTTTACATAAATAACTGTAAAGCACCTGTAAGTCATTTATAAAAGTGTTATTGACATTATGCCAGAGCTGCCCTGGTCTCTGTCTGCCATTGTCTGTGATGTTTGATTACTGTAATATTTACTAGTAAATAGTAGGCTTCTAGCTACTTAATTTAATTCATAAAAACAACCATATTATAATTTTTTCTTATTTATTTTAATTTCTATGAAAAGATTTCCCACAAATAATGTGTTATGTTTTTTCTGGTAATCAAATGAAGACATAAGACATTAATTTAATTTAATCTTTAAACTTTTTTTGTCAAACAAAGTGCTGCATAACTGAGCTTTATATTGTTCAAATTAAAACATGAAGAAAAATTGTAATTGTATATAAAAAAACATAAAAAAAATAAAGTTTTGATAATTTATAATTATTACATTAGTGTTAGTATTATTATTAAATCTAAATTCTACTGTACAACAGTAATTTATTTGTCAAGTTAGCCAAAGTTTTATTTTGACGGGTTGTCGTGAATTTGAGTTTCTGTGTTTATGATATGACGACGGCAGTCGTTTTTCTCAAATGAAACGGTAAAATGCTCATGAAGTGACTCAGTGGCTCTGGAGATGACGTTCGTGCGTTCATGTCCTCATATGAGAGGCAGAGATGGAAACACGTGACGTCACGTGTGTGTGTGTGTGTGTGTGTGTGTGGTAAACTCATAGACTGTAAACCGCGCGTCTACAGCATTCATTCGCACAGAGACGCAGGATTCGTATTTAAATGGTCTTTTTGCGGTTTAATATTCACAGACGCCAGTCTATATCGCAATATGCGTTCTCAGGTACCGACATTTGGTACCGATTGATTTAATGTGAATCGGTACTCGGTAGGACCGACGTCATTCGGTCGGTGCCCTTAAAAGTACCGAGTTCAGTACCCAACCCTAGCGGCCGTGCTCATTTACATTCTGTGAGTGAGATCTATTTGAATATACTACATGGTTTCTACTGATACAAAGCTTAATGCTAATCGCTGAAGTAACCCTTTAATTCGATTTGTGTTTACTTTGAGTATGACTTTAGCCAGATTAAGGTAATCAGAAATCGCTATTTACATGGTAGTATTGTCTTAATCAGGTTAATATCGGAGTATTGTTGTACATGTAAATGTACTGAATGTTGAAAACAGTTGTGCTGCTTCATATTTTTGGGGATTCTTTGATGAATAGAACGTTTCAAAGAACATATATCTTTACTGTCACTTTTAATCAATTTAAATAAGATCTTGGTGAATAAAAGTATACATTTATTTAAAAAAAAAAAAAAAATCGTTCTCACCTTAAACTTTTGAATGGTATAGTATCATTTCCAAGACCGAACACACTGTTTGGATTTAAATGTAACATTTATTTAGCATTTACTATTTTAAGTATAAAGCCAGTTATTGGTCAATTACTTTAATGGGTCTGGTCGATATTTCGTCTTGCATTTGCATACTTGCATAGAGCATGATTATGTCATAAAAATCTTTTTTTGTGCATGGAGAGGAGATGTCCGGCATTGTTTAACTCCTATAATAACAATATTTTATGCTGCACTGGTCACCATTTTCTCTTTAGACACCTGTTCTTTTCACCGGCACGCCATCAGCATGGTAGTTTGTACTTCAGATCGGTGAACAACTGCATATGTCACGAGTGTCGAACATTTTCCCCTTCTCTGATGTTTCTTTCGAAGAGCACACAAATCCTCTGAATTTCCTCTTTTACGAGTCCCTTATAGAAACCAATCGCATTTGGGGAAACCCCTTTTAAAAAAAAAAATACGTCAAGTTTTCATCCTTCACCCCGCAAAGGTCAGGCTTTAAAAGCCTTCAGTGGGACGACGTGGCTTTCTGGGTGTGTAGGACTCAGCTGATGCGGTGACTTGAGTCTTTCCTCTTGCTGCTTTTTCCTCTACAATGGAAATTCAGACAAATGAAACACACTCTTTATTTGCATCATCGCAGGTGTAACGAGGAAGCCTCTTCTTATCAAGAACTCTTTGAGCTGTCTAATGTTCTTGAGTTGGAGATTGAGACTTTTGAGATTAAATAAGTTTGTGATGCTTCATGATCTTCATATGTTTGTGTTGGTTTCTCGTTGTTCTCAAATTAACATGTTTAGCACCAGTAAGGCCCAGTTTCACATGGATTAAGCCAGAATTAGGCCGCAGTTCAATTAGGACATAGCTTTTTTTAGATGTATAGAAGTAAGAAAAAGCATCTTAAGACAAAACAATGGCACTGATTTATTCTAAGATATGTCAGTGCAAGTTAAAATGGCTAAAATAGGGTGCTTTCACACCTGCCTCATTTAGTTCGGTTGAATCGTACTAGAGTTTGTTTCCCCGTTTGGTGCTGTTCGTTTGGTCAGGTGTGAAAGCAGCAATCGCACTCGGGTGCGCACCAAAAGCAGACCAAACAAGAAGGGGTTTGACCTTGAAGAGGTGGTCTTGGTACGCTTTCAAACAAACTCTGGAGCGGTTCGTTTGTGGTGAGAATGTGATCCGACCTCGAACAGACCCAACTGCAAAAAGTACTGATCATTTTTGGACTAAACCAGCTGCCGTAGTCAGCCTCGCTGAGCATTGGGATCATAGACTGTAAAAAAATATGGACGACGCGACTCCATTGACTTCCGCTGACCAAAGTTGAAGCTTTCATAGGCCCGCTCACGGCGCTGACATCTTGGGACCGAGTCTGCGCAGTAGCGATCTCGGGACCGGAGTTGCGCAGTAGAGAACAGGAAGTAGAGGCGCGATTATCAAAAGCCCGCCCACACTCTCACAGATGCAGAATAATTAATTATGTTGGTGTGAAATAAACAGTTATGGAAGTGTAGAAATGAAAGCTAAAGCTCCAATCTCCTCACAAAAATCCAGAAAAAAGTCCGTTAGTGCCTCAGTGACAACTTCACTCAGAGAAGCCGTCAATCTCAGCTGTCAATCATGACGTCACACCCCCGTTTTTATAGCATCAAATAACTCACTAAAACTAAACTTATTTAAAAAACGAACACTTGAAATGAAATTATTGTAATAAAAACTGCCTAAAATGACAGAAACCATCTTTAGGAAACAATTATTTGAAGTGTAATTAAATAGTTTAGTGTGTCTCGCGCCCATTGAAATACATGGAGAGGCGGGGTTTAGGAGCTATACTGGGACCGGCCACCGGGGGGCGATCGAGGCGCGAAAGCTTCAATTTCTGACTGGAGCACTACAGGCTTGATTGGGATGTGTTGAGGAAGTGTTTGTTGACAGTTTGCACTTTAGCATGGCAGCTCGCGGACAAACTTGGAGTAGTGAGGAGGTGCGGAGCCTCGTAGAAATTCGGTCTGATGACCATATTAGGTCCCAACTTTCGAAAACTCACAAGAACAGTGCGATCTTCGCTTGAAGTGACGAGCGATGCGAGCTCCGTTTGCAGTGCATTAGAACGTTGTTTTCAAGCCGCATCCGCACTTCATTATAGAAATGTATTGTTTGCATATTGTGGTGTTACAAACAATGTAATAGATTACGGCAAGGGACTAGGGCTGTGCGATATTGAAGAAAAATGCGATATTCGATATGCGATTACGATATTGCTTTAAGTGTGTAAAATCTATTTCTTTCCCCAACTGATATTGTTCACTTCAAGCATAACTGACTTTGTTTACATGAATACTCGTTAAGACAGCCATTTTGACATAACTGTGTGTGTATTTGACAGTTTGAGTGTGTAACAAGACACGAAAAAAAGAACGGCTTGTGTGCACGTTTTGGTGTGTGTCAGACAGCACGAGACTGCAAGTTGTTTTTCACAAGTTATTGCGTTTAATAACTCTTTTTTTTAACAACAAGCAAGTCACAGAAGTAACGGTCATGTGCCCAGTCTATTCTCTGCTATATGCGTCAGCCTAAAACGTACACTTTTCACAATGTTGAAGTAGCATAAAATCATTCAGATATTGCGTGCCCTTGCGATATGCATATTGCAATATGTACATTTGCGATATTTCGATAATTTCGATATATTGCGCAGCCCTACCGGGGACAAAAACCGCGCAGTCGCAGTTTAGGAAATACGCCATGGCCAATGAGTGATGTGGATGTTGTCATGTGATTGCATTTTGGTTCGTTTCAACTGGTTTGGACCAAAGCAATCAGTGTGGTGTGAACAGGAACCAAAAAAGCTGAAAAATGCTACCATGTATAATTGTTTGCCCTTGGTTCGGACCAAATTAGTCTGGGACTAGATTTAATGCCCGGTACACATTGTATGATTTTTAAGGGTGTGACCCTACACTGGTTTCACGGTTCGATTCGATTCGATTATGATGTCATCGATTTTAATTTCAATTCGAGATCCCGATGCATTGTTAATGCACTGCATCCTCAATTTTCACATTTCACATTTATACAGTTTTGTCAAATAAATACAAGCAGTCAGATATATGAACTGAGCCTTTAATTTTACTTGCTCAAAGAAAACACACTTCTTGAATGTATCAAACATAAAAAATACTCAAGTCTGGGCACAGAAGACAACAGGAGCATTTAGAACAAATACACAAAAGTAAAAGCCATTCAGGAGGTGAACTCCATTAAATCTGCATATTGTGATCAGATGTAAATGAAATCGTTTTGATAAATCAGATACTATCTGATGTGATCTGTAAAAACGCATGAAGGGACCAGATGTAAACAGGCCCTTTAAGAACACTAACGTTGTTATCATTTGATCTATTTTTGCTTGAGCTGGTCCACCTTGGCACTAACAGGCGTTAACAGCTCACGATGAAAACGGCTGACATGGTTTCTCAAGTTAGTGGTATTACTGCATATTTAATTTGAGCGTGACATAAATTTACACACAGCGTGTGCCTTCTCCAGGTTGTTCATAAAAGCCGAAATGTGCCCAGATTTTAAAGTAGTTAGAGCATTTTTTATTACTCGCACTCGCATCTCACCTCCCTCTGCCATTGTATGCTACCGCGACAACACATGTACGTGACAAAGGACATCAGAAAAGCGTCAGTACATTATAATCGGTTATGGTCTATTTCTGAAACGATTCCGAATCGTCCTCGTCTGCATCGCGATGCATCGTAGAAACGATTAGTCTCAGATGAAAGCTGACCAATCGTGGCACCTAAACGGTGGTCCTGCGTCGTACAGTGGGAGAGATTCAAGGATGGCTGTTGTCACAGCGACCAAAGATGGTGTCATAAATTGAGCATGATCATCTCAGTGTGTTTGCTGGTACGGCCTACGTCTACTGACTAGCCAATAAAAATGCAACATGAAATGAACAAGCTCCAATTGCAAAATTGGCATGCCAAGTTGGACACTTTTCCCATATCTCCATATTCGTATCTTTCGATGATTCCTCTTTTTTTTTAAGCAACTAAAAACCACAATAGCACATACTAATGACGTTTTATTCTTCTATAATAACTTGTGCGTAGCCTACGATTCAGTAGGTGCCATCCCTGTTACAGTCTACATGCATGTCATTCCCAGGTTTATTAGATCCATGTCATACAGTGTGATTTGTAATGGTTTTATAGGATTGCCGAAATTGTCTGTAGCAGGCATAAGCCCTGTCTGTGAAACTGACATTAGATTTGAGGATAAAAGAATGGTAATAACCTCATATTAGTTAATTAACATATTGATTCTGGTCATAGTAGAAGCGATAGTAGCAAAACATTTCACTATACACTGTAAAAATGATTTTGAGAGTTGTAAATAAAACAAAGATTGTTGCTGTACAGTTTACAAGAACTTTAACGTTTAATTCAATGTGTTGCTTACCATTTCCTTTTAGTCAATTGTGAAATTTACCATCAGTTTCTGAGGAAATTCTACACAAAAAAGTGAAAGAAGCATGTAGAAACATTTAGAACAATTTCCCTGTTCTAACATTTAAAAAGAGAAAATGTATCTTTTTATTTATTGATTTAAAAGAGAAATGCCTCCAAGCTGCCATTTGCCATCTCCACAACGTAATTTGTGAACATTTGCTTAAAGAAAAAGGCATATAAAAATGATTTGCATTGTGAGGATTAACACCATTCCATATACACGGTAAAAAACATGATTAATAAGTTATGACAACATATGTTTTTACATTGCTTTAACTCATCAAAATAAGTTAAGCAATTTCCAACTATGTTATACAAAATTCAACTCAAATCAGTTTAATGGAATTTGAGTTGAAATGATTAAACATCCAAGTTGATTGATTGGGGGCATTCTGTAAAGTTCATCAGACCTAGCAACAGTAACCAGGGGGCGGAGCTTGATGAATGATTAATTCGAGCTTTTGAAAGTGCCAGCTATGACTGAAGGTTTGTTTTTGTTAAAGCGGCCCCGTCGTGCTGCTGAGGGCTGTTGGATTGCGAGGCGATTGGTTTTTAGAAACCCTTCAATCAACAGGGTCTGTGTTTGCTGGTCTTTATGCACGTCCTTTCAGGAAATAGAGTGACTTTCTCCTCACGCTCAAGACACGGACGGCACGCATACACGTCTGGTCGACATTATTTGTTTTTGAAGCCAGAGTCGCATTTCCCTGCAAGGATGTGATGTAACAGTCCATGTTTTATTTACATAGGCCTACATATGACATTTTTTTTCATGAAGAGTGACATGCTCATGATCCAACCAGAATATATATTGAGTGAAATGTGTTTTTTTGGTGGTCAAGAAATGAAATGTGTTATGATTTATTAATTTCTTTAAAGGGTACATAACACACACACACACACACAGTTTTTTACCCATCTCATGTTAATCTTGAGTACATGTAGAGTAGTATTGCATCCTTCACATCTCTGAAGAGTCTTTAGTTTGATCAGATTTATAAAAGACAGATACGCTGTACCGATTCTTTCTGAAAACAGCCGAGCTCGTGGAGGTGTGCAGTGGGCGGAGCTAAAGAGACACGAACATACACACACACACACACACACACACACACACACAATACATCATGGCATTATCCCTGGAGAACTTTTGATTCACTATACGTTCGTGTTGTTGACATTATATGCACTTACACACCGATCGCCAACAAAACACCAATTCGATGCAGTTTCACTGCAGTTTTCATTCGCTTTTACATTTCGCTTTGTAATCAAATCTTCTGCAATCATGTCGTCATGAAATGAGATCTGACTTCTGCTGCGACTCTCGCTCGGCTCACACGTCATGTTCAGTTTTTTAATTGTAGTTAATCTGTTCTCTAACTGAACAAAATAATTTTTACTATATCAAAACTGGGATGAAACAGATCGTTGTGTTTTGTATCACTAGGTCAGTGTCTGTTCAACGGAGCGCGCTGCTTCTCGAGATTCCTGCCTTTATTAGAGAGAAGAATATGTTCAGCCCCTTCCCTTTCTAAGCTTTGAATATTCGATGTTGATTACTACCGAAGCTTCGAAGCTCAAAAAATTGTATTTCTACTCACCGCCTGCGGTTTTGACCGGGAACAAACACACACACTTGCAGAACTTCGTTGCTGCTCCAGCAAAACAAACTGCATCCACTGTTTCCTTAACCCTGGGTTATTTGGGAAGCTGAACAAAGTGATCTTTCCCTCACAACCAAAAACACACTTCTTTTGTGACACTGTTGGTCTAAAAACAAAATGACTGAACGAAGCTTGTTGATGGACGTGCTCTTGCTCTCGCTCTGGTTGGTGTGTGTGTGTGTGTGTGTGTGTGTGTGTGTGTCATACAAGCGATTCCACCCTTTATGACGTCATACAGGGCCATACTCGAAAAAAAAACGTTACTAAAACTTATTCAAATTTTTAAGGAATGTATTTGGCACAGAAATACTCCCAAACCAACTTGTTTTTTAATTTATTTTGTCCATGTTTAGCATGAGAATCAACTCTTTAACAGTGTAAATAAATCCGAATGCATGAATACCATTAGACCCCCCACCCCCTTAAATTACAGTGATCTCATTATTATTATTATTCATCGTTATTGATACATAGTGTTAAGCTGTAAGTTATCTGTAGTATATCCATTTATCCAAATGTAAAGTACACATGTCCTAGAATCATTTCTTTTCATATGTTTGAATATGAATTACATTTTGATGGATATTTCTTGCGCTTATTTAGTGGTTTATGCTAAAGGTATTAAAATATACTAAAATACCTGTTTAAGGTGCATCCAGATGATGTAAGCTATTGCAGTATTTTGTTAAAATGTTCCCTGTCAGATGTTAGAGCATCATTTAGCAGATGTTTGAACGTTTATGATTCAGAATGCTGATTCTTTTAAAAGGTTACGTTTGTATGAACATGTTTGTTTTTTTAACCATTGTTCTGCAAAAGCTGTCTGATTTGAGTGCTGTCAGTCTACAGGCAATTCAATATTCAGTTTTATGCCGGCGCACTAATCAAGTTGTAAAACTCGATCGCTTAGGTCTTATGTTGTGTTTCCGCAACCTTTGTAAAGGAGCTTCCAAATAATGGTCAGGCCATCTCGTAATGCCATGTCTCTGACACCGGAGATGAGGCGGCCAGCGTCCTCATGCTCTTCAGCAGATTGTCTGGAGAATTCGAGACGTTCTTGTCTTCTCCATTGTTCAAACACACATTAACTACTCATCCATTCAATCCTTTGCTCTGCTGACACCATCATGAATCTAGTTACAGCAGGAGTTTAGTCGTTACTGTAACCGTCAAAATACAGAATACGACAGAGTTACATCTATATCTCAACTAGACTTAATTGTGTTTTAATTTGACAGATGTCATCTGACATTAAGAGTTGTTAAGCATCAGTCTGGTGGTTAAATTGGTCTATTGACCGATGTTAATAGGCCAAATATTGATAGAGCGTAATTATGGTCAAACTATATAGGTAGGTGCAAAGCAAACCGGTTATGTGCTTTTAATTTCATCAACGCTAGTCAAAACTTTATTGGGTTTTTTGCTGTTGACATTTAAATCGGTGATGTGGGATACAGTTCAACGATTACTCTGGGTAATTTCCAGAATATAACTTGTGAACCACATCTGTGGCATTTCGTCAATTACCACTGACAATAATTTCAGGGTGTGTTCACACTTGGCATGTTTGGTTGGATTAAAACACCCCCTGGTGTAATTGCTCTGTTAGTGCGGAGTAAGTGTGAACGCTGCCGTCTGAACCTTGGTGTGCATTAGGGCTGTTCTCAACCAAAACAAATCTTGGTCGACTGAAATTTTCGACTAAAAATGACGTTAGGAAAAAAAATTGGCTGTGCACTGTGCGCAGTACTTGGTAGCCTTTTTGTCTGCCTAAATGGATTATAAATAAACATAAAAAACTAGTAGGCTATTTGCAGTATATTAAATAGTTTTTGAGCTGATTATTTTGCACTGAAATGAGTGACACACGAGTCTGACAGCGTTGCATCACGTGCACCTGCGCAATATCATAGTACTATATTTTCGGAAATCATAGGCTATGTTGTCAACTAGTGATATCATCACAAGAACTTTTGAGGAATATGCAACATAATTTAGACAATTTTTTTGTCATATGTATTATAATAACTGACTGACTATCATCTCTGTGCAGCTCGAACATATAGGAGGAGCTCAGCTCAGCGGCTAAGACACGAAAAGACTATTAACTTAAAGCGTTTACTCTTAAACACAAAAGGCACGTCCACTTTAATAAAAAAGGAGTTTTTATTAAACAAGCCAGATCAAGAGCAGAAACGAAATGAAGTGCGTAACTGAAAATTAAAGCATAGGCTCAAAACCAATACAAACAGTGGCCACAGCTCATCGTGCATTAGGCTCTAAATAAAAAACATTGAAATATGGCAATTCTGATATGTTCATATAGCCTACTCAAAACAGACGAGGCAACCTAGCGCAGACAAGTTAGCTTACCATTTTTAGGTGATATGACATGTTTGTCGTCGAGCTGTGATATGCAAACTGTTTCTTGCAAAATTTGCGTTCGCCTTTTTTCCGCCATTTTCTATAAAAAAAAAATGCCACACTGCCGAAGTCTTTGTTGACATGGTAGAAGAGGACTGACTAGGAAAACGCTCTCTCACAATTAAATATATAATATACAGCTAAGTAGCCTAACGTTACTTCAATCTGTCTCTCTTCTCCAGTGGGTTGGGCTAATCCAAAAGAAGTGAAAACAAGGGGGGTGTCCTGAAGACAGACTGTTACCTGTGAAACAGGGGTGCTCTGAAAACACCCCCATTAGCAATTAGTGCTTTCCACCTGATGAAATGAACGCGACAAAACTGATGAAATGAACGCAGCAAAAATCGACCAATCAGAATTTTGGTTGAGCCAGAACGTATCGACTAATAATCGACTAATCGACTGGGAGATTACAGCCCTAGTGTGCACCAAACAAGAAGACCTAGATGTGTTGACCAATATAGCGGACGATATTTGGATTTTTAAAATAGGCCGATACATTTTTCTGATTGGCCGATTTGTTACAAGCGGGACTTTTATTTTGAAGGCGTGCCAGACTTTTATTTTGATCACACAACACTCACATTCTCCACCTTCATTAGTTACGGTCTCATTCATATCTAATACATTATTAGATAGAACTATAAACGGTATGCGAAAAACTGTAGCATTTGCTTTTATATTGGTAATGGAAAGGCAAACAATAGCTATAGTACCTTCTCATTTACTGTCAACATTCAGCAAATGCGCATCTATATCATTTAAAACAAATCTCTGAATATCTTAATTACACAAGCCTTTCAGATTTAATCGAATCCAGCCGTGAGATCTTCTGAAGTGCACATTTGTAGCCTGCATTAATGTGTTTCTGTGCGTGACGGTCGCTCCGTGCGAAGTGAATGCGGACAGCGGAGAGTTCAGCTTCACTGTAGATGCGACAAACTTTAAATCCTTGATTTTAAAATATTCTGCATTATATTAAGTTGGTCACTATGTCATTTTAATGTCATTTAATGTAATTTACCCTGTTACAGTGTTTACTTCCTTTTTTTATTCATGTATTTTTTGTGAAAAATACTGCAATAGGTGGGATGGGTCTCGCTCCGCCTCCAAACCAACTCTGGTGCGGTTCGACTTAAATATGATCCTCACACGGACCAAAAACAGGACATGATGTCACTAGATGCTCATGCATACTAGGGCTGTCACTTTTTATTCGATATTCGAATATGTATTTGAACATGACGTGAAATATCCGTAATCGAACTATAAATAAACTATCCGGTTTTTAAAGTGCCATGTAGCGCATTTTTTACCATCTATGATTAGACCGTTTGTTTTTTATTTTATTGTTTGCCATCTCATCCAATAGAGGGCGCTCTAAACGTATTGTAGCGTAGGCCCATGACCAAATCAAGCGAATAATACACTCTAAAAAAAAAAGGCTCGTAATCATAGGGGAACCTTTTTTAGTGCTATATAGCACCAATTTTGGTGCTTCAGTGGTTCTTTAGCAGTTCTTCAGAGGTGCTATATAGCACCTTAGTCAAGAACCTCTGAAGAACCGCTGAAGAACCTCTGAAGAACCTCTGAAGAACCGCTGAAGAACCTCTGAAGAACCGCTGAAGAACCACTGAAGCACCAAAATTGGTACTATATAGCACTAAAAAAGGTTCCCCTATGATTACGAGCCAAGAACCATTTTTGGTGCAATATAGAACCTTTTTTTTTTTAGAGTGTAGCCAGTCTGTTTTGAAAATGGAAGATAACTCTCAGAACGGCCAGCCTGAGCGGACAATTACGACCCCAACCCATCTTAAAAGTAGTTTCTAGAAACATTTTGGGTTCTACACGGTAGATGGTAAAGTAACCGTTAAAGATAAAGTAGTTTGCCGAATTTGCAAAAAACGGTTTACTTATCCTCGACATCCAATCTTCGCGCTCACCTGTCGAGTTGCCATCCATAGATATTCGAATATATTCGAAAACATTGCTTGATATTTGATATCCGTTCGAATTAGATTTTTACAGCCCTGATGCACACCTGTTTTTTCTCGTCATAGTCACAATGTTGCCCATCACAATTCGGCACAGGCGTCAGAACCGCGTCTCCTCACAGCAGATCTTGGTTTGTGTGTGTGTGTGTGTGGGATTCCTGCCACTGTTTTGACTCCTTTACACATTTTATAAGCTCTTCAAGAGTTCTCAGCTGGTCAAAATACCATGATATGTAACTACGCACACACAATGAGCGCATTTAGCCCAGAACACAGCATTGTTTGGGATGTTCGGTTCAGTCGTGAAATATACGTCATAAAAGCCGACCAATCAGGTTGTAAACATATCCCTGTGCCTTTAGGATCAGTGTTAAAATGATCATGTGAACACTAGGCGAACCAGGAAATGTGTCTTTTTGTGTGCACACCCTCAATAATCCTCCTGTTTTGAAGGTGTGGTAGTTGCACACAATATATTAGGAAATGTATCTTTGGAAACATACATTTTTAAGTAAGAATAATTGATCACAGCATGTCCACGAACATGTATTCAGAAAGTAAATGGGCTCAGTTTTGATTTCATGCTGACTTGAGATGAATTTAGCAGATGTTTTTTGAGAACGTAGGCTTTATCAATCAATGTTAGTGCACTAGTCAACGTCTCAAACGTTCTGACAGTGAATCTGACACCGGTGTTCATGCGATGTAAGGTAGACATAATGAAGGGTTTGTGTGGGAAAAAAAGCTTAGATGCTAGATAAACTAGTTTGGTCGCTTTGGTGAACACATGGGCTGCCTTTTCAAACGCTGACAGATTTTGGCAGCGTTTGGATTGTAATTTGGGAAATCATGGTGCATTGCCTGGTCCTGTCTTTTTGAGCATGACTGTACTTTTCAAAGAGGATGCAAAACTGATATTGTTCTGTCACCTTAAATCTGTGTGTGAGGGAATGTGTGTGTTTGCTCTATTGGATACTTCACTGGATTCATGTGAAGTGAAACCAGCCTCTTAAATACAGGAACAAGAAGCGTACTTTGACAGCAATGTGCTGCTTTTGCATAAACGTGTTTGTGCCAAAAGAGGGCGGAGATTTTAGTTTGCCCAACATGTGCTTGACTGGTATGTGAGACGCCTACGTTGTTGTCCGGGCTCTTTTTACAAGCGTGGTTGTTGGTAACACTGGCTGTCGTCGGCGTTGAGACGGTTGATGGTCATGTGCTTGTTTTGCAGGAGCTGCACTTAACTCGCGAGCCTCGCTACACAACAGCCTGTTTGTCTTATATAGAGTTCACAAATAGTTACAAACTGTTAGCATTTAGCAGTTCTTGATCATTTCAGTGTTAAAATGGCCGTTGTAAAGTTTGATAGTGTAAATTAGGGATGCACGATATTGGATTTTTGCCGATATCCGATATGGCGATATTTTTCAACTATTTTTGGCCGATGCCGATATCGATACCGATATATGTTTATTTTTTCCCTTTGTTTGGAAACCACCATTTTGAGCAAAAAAACTTCTTTTTTTTTTCATTCTGGTTTCAGATTTCTGAGGTCTCCTTACTAAAAGGACACTTGTTAAAGATAAATAAATGTTAATAAAGTTATTTTTATAATAAGAGTATATTAAAAGCCCTGAAAATAACAATAATAACAATAATAATAATTTTTCAACCCAGACAGATGCAGTTGTAATCTAAATATTTTATTTTTGGATTTAATGTTTGTGCACATGAAGTGGGTGTGGCATCAGTTGATGCTGTATTTAGCTTCAGATAAATTTTTTTTACAATTATTTTAGAGCTCCTTGGATTATTTTCCATCATCAATTTTATTACAGATGAATAAACTGTATGTAAAAGTATTTAATTTACAAGTGTCATGCTTTGACTTCAATATTGCTTAATTTATTCAGATAAAGAAGTAACTTCTATTTATTTGTGTATTCTACTTTTCATTCACTATTACTGTAACAACAGCGCCTCCACTAAATAGGCTATATATAACATTCTACCGGTCGGGCACTAGGACCTGGAGGAGCTTCAGCTGCTGTAGAGGCTGTGCGTGCGCTAGAGAGTGGGGAGACGCGATTGTGCTTGTTTTTGTTGTGAAAACCTGGCAATCCTGCGTTGATTCACAAATTCAAGGCAGCATTTAAAAACGGTCAATATAAATCACCACACATGCAATGCACTTGCTTGTTTTCACTTGAAGAATGACCACACGGCTGACGTGATCTTATCGCTATAGCAGTCCTTGCACACGTGAGTTATTGCAGGCGCATATCAACACGTTATCATATCGGCATAATTTTTTCATATCGGCCGATGCCGATTTTTATATTTTAAGCGTTTATCGGCCGATTCCGATGTCGTGCCGATAATATCGTGCATCCCTAGTGTAAATACAGTGTAGCAATATAATATATGCTTTTAGTCAAACAGAGCATCTTATTGTTCTTTTATTATTATTTATATCAGTGGTTCTCAAATGGGGGTACGCGTACCCCTGGGGGTACGTGAAGGCATTCCAGGGGGTACGTGAGATTTTTAATTATTGCCTACATATATTTAAAAAGAAGCATCCATGCAAAAATACTTTAATAATAATTCTTTAATAAATATTTCAGAAAAATATAAGTATAAGTTCATAAAATTAATTTTATATTCAGTAGGCTATTCGATTTCATTATCCTAAAAACCCAGAGTCTCCCCCATACCAGGATGGTTTGACCCAACCTGTCATATGCCGCCTGGCATCACCTGTCAATCACTTGGATCAACAATAGGGTGATAGGGTGAGGGTTTTTAATGTTCTGTCCCCGACTGGAGTTGTCCCCGGAAATGTCCCCGTTTTACAGCTCGTTCCAAACAACCCGCAGATATATTGGAAAAAAAGCGCCCAACCAACATACAGCTGCTACGCTGACTCTACTTGGTAGCGCACGCTCCGCCCGCTTCAACTTCATGAAGAACGTACCGAGTCGAGAGCAGACAGAGCGCCATTATCGTCAAATATCAAAAGAAACCTCGTTGTCGCTTTCAAGGTAGTAACATACTAACTATTCGTTTTTAATTTAAAGTAATATTGTATGTGCTTTATAACAGAGCCTCAACAAGGTGCGGGATTGTTTTGTCCCCAAAAGATCTGCAGTCACAATGCAGTGATTACCACACATCTGAACTATAACTTCAATATAAAAACCTTAACCCTAACCCCAAACAATTACACTTGCAACCAACATGTGCAGAATACATATACTTTCTGCTTAAAATAATCCTAAAAAGCTAAATAACAAGACCAATTAAGGACAGTAAGAATTATTTTCAAGCATAAACGTAACAAAACTTTTGAAGTAAAAAAAGTAATTTATATAGTTGCCTATAAACTTAAATAAAATTATAAAATGTTACAATATTTGTTGAATAGTTTTATTTATCATATTTATGTTTTATTTTTGTTATGTGTTTTTGTTAAGTCATGTTACAATATTGTTTTGAACTGCTTATTTACAATGGTTAGCTTACCAATAACTGTTTTCATTGTTTGTTTGTTTTTTTGTGTTTTTTTATTGTATTAAATCCAGACCAAAAATCCTAATAATCAAACAAATGAGATTTAAGTGATATTTTGACCACTCAAATATGAAATGTCCCCGGTTTCCATTTCAGAAATATGGTCACTGTTTTCACTACATTAGTTTGAATCACTACATTTTAGTGATGATAAATATTTGCAATAAATTTAGTCATGGATTATTATCATTTAAAATGTTCGAAATAGTAATTTTTTTTCAAATGTTTGAATTTTGTATGCGTTTATCTGTTCCAAAGTTTAATAAATCAGACACTGATGGCACAGTGCTCTGTTTTAAGTCTTTTTTTTCAACCAAAAATGCTTTGCGCTGGTTAGGGGGTACTTGGCTGAAAAAATATTTCACAGGGGGTACATCACTGAAAAAAGGTTGAGAACCACTGATTTATATTATTCACGTTTTAGAGTGAAGTTATCATAATAACATAAGGATTAAAGTGTCCGTCCATCCATCCATCATCCTCAGTTTTGTAAAGAATTTCATATTTAGCATTCACATTAGGCTTGCTACGATAGTCGGTGTTGCCGGTGTTACCGGTATCCAGACTCAACACCGGTGACATCACTTGCCCATCGTGGCACCGCCCACCGTCTTTTTGATTTTTTTATAGTAAATAAAATAATTTAGTTCAGTTAGAGAACAGACAATACAAATAAAAACTGAACGTATCTGCTTAATAAAGCAGGATCCGACCGTAGTCTCGGCAGCGGCAGGAGTCATTCATCAGATTTAAGAGTGAGGAGCTGACTGAGATGATCGCGGAAGATTTGGTTTCATAGCGAAACGTAAAAGTGTTTTGTTGTTGTGTTTTTCATTAAAAATAATAGGCTAATGAACCCACAATTCAAGCAACCCGTAGCCGAATTGGCGCTAATTCAAAACCGAAAGTAAAATGTGCACGGCCGCACAGAGCGCGCATTGTTTCCTTTCGCCTGGCTCCGCAGTGCGAGCCTCCGCGCTACGCTGACTGCGCGCATTTATTTTTGCCGCGCGCACCCTCGCGCTCTTGCGGGCGCGTCAAGTATAAACAAGGCTTTACGGAGGAACTGTTATTCATTCATGGCGTGCATCTCAATCATAGACTGATCAATGCTTGGTCAGTGCCCTGACTACTGAACTAGGGAACTGATTGAGACGCACCCATGGCCTCACAGAGCGCGCATTTACAGACGAGCTGTCATTCACGGTGTGTGCGCACTGGTGCGTTTTCAGTTCAGAGCGGTCGTGTGCATGTTACCTTCGGTTAGATAGAATTAGGGATTTAAAAGCCTCCGCCGGTGATACCGGTATTACCGGTGTTGTCACACATCAATTAACCGGTGGGAAAATTTCCTCACCGTCACATCCCTAATTCACATACACTATATTACCAAAAGTTTTGGGACGCCTGCCTTTACACGCACATGAACTTTATTGACATCCCATTCTTAATCTGTCGGGTTTAATATGGAGTTGTCCCACCATTTGCAGCTACAACAGCTTGAGCTCTTCTGGGAAGGCTTTCCTCAAGGTTTAGGAGTGTGTTTATGGTAATTTTGACCATTCTTCTAGAAGCGAATTTGTGAGGTCAGGCACTGATGTTGGACGAGAAGGCCTGGCTCACAGTCTCCGCTCTAATTCATCCCAAAGGTGATCTATCGCCTTGAGGTCAGGACTCTGTGCAGGCCAGTCAAGTTCCTCCACACCAAACTCGCTCATCCATGTCTTTATGGGCCGACGCTTTGACAGGAAGGGGCCGTCCCCAAACTGTTCCCACAAAGTTGGGAGCATGAAATTGTCCAAAATGTCTTGGTGTGCTGAAGCTTTAAAAGTTCATTTCACTGGAACTAAGGGGCCAACCCCTGAAAAACAACCCCCATACCATAATCCCCCCTCCACCAAACTTTACACTTGGCACAATGCAGTCAGGCAAGTCCCGTTCTCCTGGTCCATTGCCAGACAGAGAAGCTATATTGTAGTATTTATAATCAGGCACTGAATGGAATACCCCAAAAAAGTTATTTCAGCCAATAGGATTGTTAAGGGGTCCAAGTGTGCTAGAATTTTAACAGGGCTTTGGCATGATATCAGAGCTGGGCAATATTCATTTGCTCTCTCTGGCAAGGAAATGTATTCGATTGGATATGTGGATGAAAGGGACTGAGGAGGCAGATGTGGATATCTAACGTCCATACCCATGATCCTGTTCATAGTGTGGCAGCAATATGGGATTACTGTGTTTTAACTGAGGCTCAGAGGAAAGAGGAATAAAAGATTTGTTGCTTTTGACTGACGGGTTTAAGTCACATTTCAAGCGTTTGAAATTGAAAGAGCCGGAATAGTGAATAGAGCGGAAGAAAGAGCCGACCTCAAGACACTGCTGGCTCGGTCCCAGAGGCCTGTGCTGTCAGGAATGCTGTCTGTTTTGCTCATATTTAATAATGAGTCTGTTTTTGTTTCATCTTTGTTTGATGTGGTGGTTATTTTTTAAATGTTTTTTTAATTGGTAGTGAAATGGGTAGAACCCAGGTTTTAGCCATCAAAACAACATTTTCTATTTCCATGTAAAATTCTCCCCAATTTCCATAAAAATACAACAATAACTACAGCATTGTTTTCTTTAGCATTGTCACTGTCAGTGCAGTCATATATTGATATATTGTTCTTTTTCTCACAATATTGCATCAATATATATTTATGTACACAGGGCTTGATGCTTTCTTTTTACCCATTGAGCACTTGTGCTCCTAAGTTGATAAATGTAGGAGCGCATTTAGAAATTTTAGGGGTGCAACTAACCATTTATGCCATATATATATATATATATATATATATATATATATATATCACACACTGTAACAGATTTTGCCATTCTAGTGTTATTTTAGTACTATATAAATTTTGTTAATTTTTTTTATTTAATTCTGCTTTCATTTTCATTTTAGTTAAACGTTTTAGTAAATCTCTTGTTTGTTGTTGTTGTTTTTAAATATCTGTATTTTTTATACATTTTTATTTAAGTTTTACTTTGGTACATCAGGTTAATGAAACAAAATAATTGGTTCATTTCAACTAAATGAAAATAAGAACGTTTTAAGTTTTTTTTATATTTTATTTTATGTTAGTTAACATTTATTTATTTCAACTAAAGATTTTTTTTTTTTAATGTTTTTTGTTAACTACAATAACACTGATACTAGTAAACTCTATATATTTAATGTGTCAAATAATGTTGTTAGTCTTTCCTGCATGTGATGGGGCATCCCAGACAGGAGCTAAAATATACTTTAAATTAAATTAAATTACGTACAGTTTGTTATAACCGGAGTGAAAATTAAATACTGTGACTTTTAAACAAACACAAAATACTAGGTCTCTTATTTTGAAATGCCTGTGCTTTATAATTGCAGGATGCTCATTCAAATTAAGATGAGGGAGATAAAATATGCAATATTTAAGCAATCACTTGTCATAAATGTGCGTTATTGATTGATTGTGCAAGCCTATAGAACGCACAACAGCAGGCTTTGAAACGTGAAGCGCTCACATTTATTTAATAAAATCATAGCGTTTTGAAGTTTAATAATCACACTAGGCAGTATCGCGATTTGTTTTTCCATCCCCAAAATATAAGACACCTTAAAATGATCAGTAAGACACTTGTTATACCATTTTAAGGTATTGAAGACTTTTTATGATCTTACATTTAAGAAAACTGATTTTTTTTTTTATTCGCGCTAAAAAATACATTTTCGCACACATCTATTTTTAGTCGCAAATGCGAGTGAAATGGTTGCATTGTCAAGCCCTGGTACACTATGTGTGCATTAATATTCCCTACAACCAGTTAATAAAAAGCAGATCATATAAATAACCGCAATTATTTTTTCTATTAGACACCACATTAGACAGAAGCAAACTTGTCTTTGCTGTAGTTTTTCATTGCGATCCGTAATATTTTCCGACATTGGCATAGCTGCAGTTTTTTTTCTCTTTCACCAGCTGAAGCCTTCATTGACCTGTTTATTCTGTAGTGTTTAGAAGCTGTTCAGGCATTGTTTGACCCTTTGACCTTTCAGACCCTGTCTAGACGTCGTCTGACAGCAGATGTCAGGGTTTTGAATTCAGTAATGATGCTCGCTCATTGTATTTGTTGAATAATGTTTGTGCTGTCTTGTTCACGTTGCCTTTTCAGTCTTGCATTGAAAGCGGTTTCAAAGGCATTTTCTAATTAAAACGTATTACAATTAGGTTATTAAAATGTTGTATTCTCAGAGGTCTGAGTGCATGCTGCAATCCCGGTCATTCCCATGAGTCTGGTTAATGCGGGATATCATCATCTCAGGACAAGTCCATTAGAGCGTTTGTAACTCACCCAAACTTCACCCTGCGTTGAGCTGAGTCATTGGGTCGGACTGCACTGGTTTTTAAGCCCGTGTAAGACAGCGTTTGCATTATATTCTCATATCCACAACTCTGAGTTCTTCTCAGTATATTCAGTAAAAACATTTAATGCAATGCAGTAAAAAAAATAGGCATGTTTTCCACTATTTTTTAACTCAAGGAAGAATGTTTATTTGTGTTGACTAATATAAAATACATAGTAATAAAAAACAAATATATCTTTCAGCTTTTAATATATGAAAAATTGTGACTGTTTCTTAGTGAGTGTAATTTAAGAATTTATACATTGAAACTTGAAATGAAAAGCACATCAAAATCATTACAATATTCACAATTTGACCAGACTGCACAATCTAAATATAACCAAAGTCACAATATGGATTAGTGTAATTACCAAATCACAAAGCCTGCAATTTTAATAAATAAATGTATACGCAGCACTGTGTTTTGTTAGACACAAGTAGGGGTATAACGGATTGTAGTTGATCCGTACAATATCCATAGGATAAAAGTGATTACAGGCATCACTGCACGCTTGCAAATCCATAGTTTCACTTTATTTCGACAGTCAGGACTGCATGCTGTCCTAACACTAACCAATCAGACATCAGGAACCATTTTTTGTTTATTGTGACGTTGTTGTTTATTATTTCTGCTTGGTGGAAATGAGTCATAAAAGCCTTTTTTGTAAGAAAAATATCCATAATTGTAACTTTATAAACTATAATCACTGGCTTCCGGTAACAGCCGTACGGGAGTCAAGCGGAAGAGTGACCTCTGACCTGACGCAGAGGATGGAGCAAAACAAAACACCGCTCACGAATTAGAAATTTGGGAGGAGCTTGAGTTTGTTTCCCAGCCCTTATTTGTTTAAATCTACTCTCAACAAATGATTGACATTTAAAAGTCTAGACCCTGAATATAAAATGACCCCATTTCTTCCCACATGTATTTCCAAGAAAAAAACATTGTCTATATAATTTTGAAATACTAACTCAATCCTTTTGAGTGCAAACCTGGAGAAAACCTTTTTTTTTTTTTTATACACACATATATATATATAATATTTACTCACCTAAAGAATTATTAGGAACACCATACTAATACTGTGTTTGACCCCCTTTCGCCTTCAGAACTGCCTTAATTCTACGTGGCATTGATTCAACAAGGTGCTGAAAGCATTCTTTAGAAATGTTGGCCCATATTGATAGGATAGCATCTTGCAGTTGATGGAGATTTGTGGGATACACATCCAGGGCACGAAGCTCCCGTTCCACCACATCCCAAAGATGCTCTATTGGGTTGAGATCTGGTGACTGTGGGGGCCATTTTAGTTCAGTGAACTCATTGTCATGTTCAAGAAACCAATTTGAAATGATTGGAGCTTTGTGACGGTGCATTATCCTGCTGGAAGTAGCCATCAGAGGATGGGCACATGGTGGTCATAAAGGGATGGACATGGTCAGAAACAATGCTCAGGTAGGCCGTGGCATTTAAACGATGCCCAATTGGCACTAAGGGGCCTAAAGTGTGCCAAGAAAACATCCCCCACACCATTACACCACCACCACCAGCCTGCACAGTGGTAACAAGGCATGATGGATCCATGTTCTCATTCTGTTTACGCCAAATTCTGACTCTACCATCTGAATGTCTCAGCAGAAATCGAGACTCATCAGACCAGGCAACATTTTTCCAGTCTTCAACTGTCCAATTTTGGTGAGCTTGTGCAAATTGTAGCCTCTTTTTCCTCTTTGTAGTGGAGATGAGTGGTACCCGGTGGGGTCTTCTGCTGTTGTAGCCCATCCGCCTCAAGGTTGTGCGTGTTGTGGCTTCACAAATGCTTTGCTGCATACCTCGGTTGTAACGAGTGGTTATTTCAGTCAAAGTTGCTCTTCTATCAGCTTGAATCAGTCGGCCCATTCTCCTCTGACCTCTAGCATCAACAAGGCATTTTCGCCCGCAGGACTGCCGCATACTGGATGTTTTTCCCTTTTCACACCATTCTTTGTAAACCCTAGAAATGGTTGTGCGTGAAAATCCCAGTAACTGAGCAGATTGTGAAATACTCAGACCGGCCCGTCTGGCACCAACAACCATGCCACGCTCAAAATTGCTTAAATCACCTTTCTTTCCCATTCTGACATTCAGTTTGGAGTTCAGGAGATTGTCTTGACCAGGACCACACCCCTAAATGCATTGAAGCAACTGCCATGTGATTGGTTGATTAGATAATTGCATTAATGAGAAATTGAACAGGTGTTCCTAATAATCCTTTAGGTGAGTGTGTGTGTGTATTAGAGCTGCAACTAACGATTATTTTTTCGATTAGTCGACTAATCTAACGATTATTTTTCTGGATTAATCTTATGATTCTTTTTTACTGATTATTGTATTTCAAAGAGGGTAGTGAATTTGTATATTATTTTAACATGAAATCAATGAATGATGACAATATTAATTGTATTTCAGGAAGGGTAGTGTACTTAAGCCATTTTATAATGAAATGTATAAACACAAGAAGCTTTTTAAACATAATATATAATGATACTATTCATCATAAAATGTATACAGAGTAGGCCTAATTAGGAAAAGTTGTTTACTATAGTAGTTGAGTATGATTTACTTATTGATTTGTGTCAATAGTAAACGAAAATGCACTTGTATTTATCTGCAAAAGGTTCACATACAGGAGCTTTCAGCATAGTTTTAATATAGTATAACTAGTTGTCTATTTTGAAGATACATGTGCATAAACAACGACTAAAGCTGCCAGAAGTGTTTGCCCAAACTTCAAAGACACATTTAAATGATTAAAGCTAGAGGAATATCTTAACTTTAATGTTACTTTAATCATGGAAACTACCTATACACAGCATGTTATTATGCATATGTGTTTGGGACAGAACGGAACCAGGTCGCATTAACAGGAGATATATGCAGCCCATAATAAATAAAAGCACGAGACGTACTGGGGTCGGAGAAGAACCCCGGAAAATGTGACCGTCTGTTGCAATACACGCGCCACGGTTCAGCTGCGCGAGAGAACCATGGAGAGAACACTGGCAGCAGGGTTGCCAGGTTTTCACAACAAAACCCACCCATTCGTTACTCAAAACTAGCCCAAAACAAGCCCAATCGCGTTTCGGGGAGGTTCTCCGGTAAACATCGCGTTCGGGGGGTTAAATATGTGTGTTTTTTTTGCAGGGCTGCCTGCTAAAATTCTCATTCCCGGGGCTAAATATCACATACTTGGGATCGCTTCAACCCGCGGACATGAGACACAGCCCGCGGCAACAGTGTAGAAGTAGCCCAATTCCGCGGAAAAAAACGGGACTTGGCAACACTGATTGGCAGTGTGAAAGCTCCCGCTCTCCACGCGCACATCTTCTGCTCTGCCACCGCGTGCAGTGTGAAACCGGCATTACAGAGCGAACAAAGCACAGTTTTATTCGGCTTCTGTTCAAAGTAGTCCCACACTTTTGAATGTCGCGGTCTGGCTTTATATGATAAATGATCATTTTCACTATGCCCGGGAGCAGAAGCTGCCATTATTCTAGATCTTCTGTTCCATTCTAGAACGTAAATAATGTGCCGCCGACGCGTCGACGCATTTCACGCACGTCATCGACGACGTCGACGCGTCGTTGCAGCCCTAGTGTGTGTATATATATATATATATATATATATATATATATATATATATATATATGTATATATATATATGTATATGTATATGTATATGTATATGTATGTGTGTGTGTGTGTGTGTAAAAATCACAATTATATTTCCCCCTCAAATCACTAAAAAAGTAATAAATAAATACATTTAAATATTCATTGTGTTTGACCATAATATACATTTCAGATACCAGTGAAATGTCACAATTTTGGATACCACAGCTACAATCTTGATACAAACTACTAATATACATTTAAAATATTTATTAAGGACAAGTAAATAAATACAATGGAACAAACATGCAAACGAAACTGTGCTTTTCAGGTTTTTCAGGTAGGTCTAACAGTAGTTTTCAGATGTAAAATAACTCTGCATATTCCCGTCAACTCGAGCGTCGTTCATGGCCCCGGGCCATCGGGCTGTCCTGGGATCTGTCTCGAACTCACAAGTTATCATTTTTAAATCATTGTAAATTGTTAGTGGAGCCATTAAGGAACCCGAATCGAATTGTTAAATTCTGATTCCCTTCCCTAATGATGCTCCCCGTCTCTGTTTCTGTCTGAGCCTCTCTGTACAGTTGGACGTGTAATCAGCCTGAGCTCTAGTAGGAAGCTGATTATAACCACAGCAAGACCAACACTCATCTACTGGCCTGTGCCCTAATCCCCCTCTCTCTCTCTCTCTCTCTCTCTCTCTCTCTCTCTTTCTGTCTCTCGGTCTTTTTCTCCCCGCCGTTCCCTCGTCAATCCAGTTTCCACCTCCTTTCGGCTTGCCGACCCCCCTCCGCTGCGTAATCTGCAGTAAAAGGTGCATTGTTCTGTGTGGCGTGGGTATCTGTGGTCATTAACCTACATACTGAGCAGCAGGCCGCAGGCTTCTTAAAGCTTTCTCAGATGCCCTCCGATCAGGAAGTTCAGCGCTCGCTTTTCTGTCTGTTAACCCTTTGCTTCCTCTGTGCTCAGAGCTTTGGCAAAGACTCGCTGTCAGTTATGAACTCTAGAGTAAACTTTAGTAGTGTTGTTTTCCCCCTCATCATTCATAGTCATATATCGCAATACTATATTCTGCTTTTTCTTGTAGCATTTGTTTGAACGCACTCTTTGATGTCAACAAAAATATGGGAAGCATTTTCTCCTTTCTTTTTTAAAGGTTGAATAGCCGGTTTATTTTGCTATCTGAGCTATGCTTTAAAAGGTCATGCGGTTTCATTTTATTAATTGCATTTAGCCATGGTTTTTTTTCCAGCGCTGTCTGTGAACTATATTGGATATGTTTTTTTTTTCCTTTTTTCTAATGCATTTATATAATTTTTGGTGCATTCAAGGTTATACAACCTTATTGATGTAACCTTTTTCTACCTACCAACATACAACCTTATTGGTGCTTAATGTTGAATGTTGTAGAAAATCACTGCAAAAACCTCATGAGCTGCCTATGTAGGTGACATTTTAAGGTGTTATTAGTACGCTTATGATCAGATGACTTGTTTTGGTCGGTTATAATGCAACAACCTCATGTGTCCTTTGCGATAGGGGTAGGTGATATGACCAAAATCTTATATCACGATATGAGTATATTATAATTATATACACTATATTGCCAAAAATGTTGGGACGCCTGCTTTTACACGCACATGAACTTTAATGACATCCCATTCTTAATCCGTAGGGTTTAATATGGAGTTGTCCCACCATTTGCAGCTTTAACAGTTTCAACTCTTCTGGGAAGGCTTTCCTCAAGGTTTAGGAGTGTGTTTATGGGAATTTTGACCATTCTTCTAGAAGTGCATTTGTGAGGCACTAATGTTGGACGAGAAGGTCTGGCTCACAGTCTCCGCTCTAATTCATCCCTAAGGTGATCTATCGCCTTGAGGTCAGGACTCTGTGCAGGCCAGTCAAGTTCCTCCACACCAAACTCGCTCATCCATGTCTTTATGGGCCAACGCTTTTACAGGAAGGGGCCGTCCCCAAACTGTTCCCACAAAGTTGGGAGCATGAAATTGTCCAAAATGTCTTGGTGTGCTGAAACATTAAGAGTTCCTTTCACTGGAACTAAGGGGCCAAGCCCAACCCCTGAAAAACAACCCCACACCATAATCCCCCCTCCACCAAACTTTACACTTGACACAATGCAGTCAGGCACGTCCCGTTCTCCTGGCAACCGCCAAACCCAGACTCGTCCATGGGATTGCCAGACAGAGAAGCGTGATTGGTCACTCCAGGGAACACGTCTCACTGCTCTAGAGTCCAGTGGCGGCGCGCTTTACCCCACTGCATCCCACACTTGGCTTGGATGAGCTGCTCGGCCATGGAAACCCTTTCCATGAAGATCTACACACTGTTCTTGAGCTCATCTGAAGGCCACATGAAGTCTGGAGGTCTGTAGCTGTTGACTCTGCAGACTTCTGCGCACTGTGACCCTCAGCATGCGCTGACCCCGCTCCGTGATTTTACGTGGCCTAACACTTCGTGGCTGAGTTGCTGTTGTTCCCAATTGCTTCCACTTAGTTATCAAACCACTAACAGTTGAGCTTGGAATATTTACTTGTGAGGAAATTTCCCGAATGGACTTATTTCACAGGTGGCAACCGATCACGGCCCCACGCTGGAGTTCTCTGAGCTCCTGAGAGCGACACATTCTCTCACTAATGTGTGTAGAAGCGTCTGCAGGCCTAGAGCTTGATTTATACACCTGTGGCCATGAAGTGATTGAACACATGAATTCAATGATTTGGAGATGAGCAATAAGCTTTCGTGACCGCGTGGTACAGCAATGTCACATGATCATTTTTTACCAGTTTATCGTGTCTACCAGTATATCGCCCACCCCTTACTTTGCGAATAAAGAAATCTCATACAGGTCTCCAGACTGTGCCTAAAATGGTCGCATTTGTAGCAAAAAATATTAATTTGCAAGTGATATTTTAGCTGAGATGTTCACCAATCCTCTCCCATGGCCTCATTGAGTTATAAAGTGTTACTTGCCGATTCTTAGTAATTATTTGTGCAATTTCTGAGTGAAAATCATTTCTACAAATTTTTTTATGAATGCTTTCAGGTGTTTTTTTTCCCGCCTACTATATAGTAGGGCTGCAACGATGACGAATACGAAAATATGTCGACATGCGTGAAATGCATCGACGCATCGGCGTCACATTATTTGCGTTCTAGAATAGAACATATCTAGAATAATGGCGGCTTCTGCTCCCGGGCATAGTGAAAATGATCATTTATCATATAAAGCCAGACCGCGACATTCAAAAGGTGGGAGTACTTTAACAGAAGCCGAATAAAACTGTGCTTTGTTCGCTCTGTAACGGCGATTTCACACTGCGCGCGGTGGCAGCGCGCGCGTGCGTGCGTATGTGTGTGTGTGTGTGGAGAGCAGGAGCCGCGCGCCCATTGGGCTTTCACTGCCAGTGTTCGTCTCGCGCAGCTGAACCGTGGCGTGTGTATTGCAAATACAGACGAATATTGTCCATTCGGTCACATTTTCCGGTGTTCTTCTCCGACCCCAGTACGTCTCGTGCTTTTATTTATTATGGGCTGCATATATCTCCTGTTAATGCGACCGGGTTCCCCTCTGTCCCAAACACATGCATAATAACATGCTGTGTATAGGTAGTTTACATGATTAAAGTAACATTAAAGTTAAGATATTCCTCTAGCTTTAATCATTTAAATGTGTCTTTGTAGTTTGGGCAAACACTTCTGGCAGCTTTAGTCGTTGTTTATGCACATGTATCTTCAAAATAGATGACTAGTTTACATTAAAACTATGCTGAAAGCTCCTGTATGTGAACCTTTTGCAGATAAATACAAGTGCATTTTCGTTTACTATAGACACAAATCAATAAGTAAATCATACTCTACTATTATAATAAACAACTTTTCCTAATTAGGCCTACTCTGTATACATTTTATGATGAATGGTATCATTATACATAATGTTTAAAAAGCTTCTTGTGTTTATATATTTCATTATAAAATGGCTTAAGTACACTACCCTTCCTGAAATACAATTAATATTGTCGTCTTTCATGTTAAAATAATATACAAATTCACTACCCTCTTTGAAATACAATAATCAGTAAAAAAGAACCATCAGATTAATCTGGAAAAATAATCATTAGATTAGTCGACAGAAAAAATACTCGTTAGTTGCAGCTCTACTATATAGTTATATCTGCTTGGCATTTTAAATTGGTCACTTAAAAGGATGCTGCCAGTTTAGGAAGTAAACGACTAGACGACTCACTAGGGTTTTCAAACCGAGCTTTTCCTAAAAACATCCATGTAATCGTGTTCATGCGTGTGTCTTCTATGTGTTTATTCAATTTGTCCACTAATTCCAATATTCCCGTGGTCTGTTGTTTTGAAGGGTTGTAGAATAGACACAAAGGAGAAATAAGGAAGTGTTTTTGTGGCAGAGAGAGATGTTTGACTGCAGTATATTGAATACTGATGTTGTCCGTGACTCAGCGCTCGCTCTGACATCAAGAGCTGTTCTGTTGTGTCACTCTTGAGGTTGTGCTGCGGTTGTTGTGTCGATCAGGGATTACGAACCTCAGTTGTGTGGAGCTCTTGTTGTAGTGTTTTTATCCCTTTTTTTAATGTTGTATGATTTCAGCAGAAGGTTGGGTGAAGGGGAGCAGATTTACTGGGACAATGACAGCGGGACATTTAGACAATTGTTATAGCAGTCAGGCCTGAGACGTAAATCTAGGCTTGCTAAGGGTGTGTGAGTGTGTTTGCGACTCTCGGTTTCCCTAAAGATGCTCTGAAATCTCGAAAGCACATTTTGTGATTTTAATCTGTGTAATATTCTGCGTGATTATGCGCTTGTACACTGTAAAATATCGTGAGATTGAGGGGATGGGAGTGTGTGTTTGTGTCTGAGGCGTGTGTTGGAATGGAAAATGCTTTCCTGTAATTGGAAGCATGGCTTTGTCAGTAGCCAATCACATCTCGACTTCACATTTAAAACCGCACTAGAGATCTTATGCTGCCTTCTCGCGCTATTGTCCAATGATTTATGAGCTTGTTGAATTTCAAGTTTTTTGTTTTATCTATTTATTGGGAAAATTGTATCATTCAAAATGTATATTTAGCATCCCATTCATTGACAACCATACAAACATTCACTGCGGTATCCAAATTCTGGAATTTCAGTCAAATATATTTTCAGTGTGTATGAAACCTACAATACAAATAATTATTCATAATATGCAGTCACATCAGCAATGTTTAAAGTTTATGGCCCGCCCAACTTGGGAACTTGGGGTTTAAAAATTATCGCGAGTTGATATACGATTTGAGAGATGTCCAATTTAAAAAAACATAGAAAACGTAAACCAAATCATTTTCTCAGTTTAGTTGGGCGTGTAACGATACATTTATATCAAGATATCGTGATATAAAAACGTGACGATATGTATCGTTGATGTGAACGATATGATTTTTGTTTTATCCATGGCTCAGCTTACTGTATTTATGTAATTCACCCAAAAATGTAAATTCTGCCATCATGTACTCACCCTCATGTCGTTTCAAACCTATAAGATGTTCGTTCAACTTCCAAACACAAATGAAGATATTTTCAATGAAACTTGAGATTTCCGAGATTTAATGTTGTATCGTATCGTGGGTTTAGTATCACGATTTGTATCGAATCATGACACGAGTATATCGTTACACGCCAACAGTTAAGATTAAACGTTAAACTTTCTTACAAACTCGCTTCTCACGTCACCACTAGATTTTTTTAAACCTCTATTGTTTGATTGTTTCTTTTTTTTCTCCCTTTTTTTATGTACTACTTGTTTGTTTATTAAATATTTTGGCTAATTTGATAATGCTCAATATGTTTTACAGTAATTTGTTAACATTAGTTAATGCATTCATTGTCTTTAACTAATATATTTTTTTACATCATTAATCGAAGTTAATGTTGTTTATAAACCTATTATTGTTCATTATTAATTCATGTTTGCTCACCAAGTCGTAATGTTAATTTATACAACTTGAAATGTTAAAAATGTGTTATTAGATGTAGAAAATCAACTTAACCCATTTTAATAAATGCTGAAAAATGGATTGTCTATACCTTAACAAATAATAATGAACCTTATCGAAAAGTGTTTCTGCATTAGAATACATATTAGTTAGCTAAACCTTTATAATCTGGATTTGTCCATTTGCAACCCATTTTATTAGAGAAAGAAATGTAGGACTTGATTTTAGCAATTGGGAATTTTGTTAAAACAATTCCTAAAAGGTGAATTGTCTTTTGATTAACGTCATTCAATAGCATCTAGTTGTTTAAGAGGTAAAGCAAGTTATTTAATTTTCTTGTAATATTACAAATTATTTGTTTCCCTCTATATAATAAGATTACACATTCGATATATGCTAATGTCAAATAAAATGTTAACACCAACTCTGAATGTGTTATTATATATGAGTGTATCAGATCTTCATATACATAGTAATGAGAACACGTCATTTAAAATTAAAAAAAGTGAATTTTCTAAAAATTCCCATCGCAAGATGACAAACGCCTCTTCACAATGCGAAAGTGTGATTGGGTCAACGTGTCATTTAGACCCACACACACTCTCATATTAGTGCTCATTCACTACTACACATCAAAATACATTTTATAGCGTCCACATGTGAGTGTGTGCTGTGTGTAGAAACTCTATTCTTAGCATGTCTGCCCTCCTCTGCAGTCACTAGATCAGGTTACCGTGTTCCACGCGGCCCTGTTCACATGCCGTCCAACGTGTGTGTGTGTGTGTGTGTGTGTAGGTGGGTTTACTTAGATTTAGCCCACTTCTGGAACAAATTTTGTTCCCCAAGTATATCAATCCTCCTTTTTGGGGAAGAGCTCATTTACTAATCACACATAAACAAGTTTTATTTTTATGTTCTTGTAGGAGTGCAGTATGGGTTTGGGTTAGTCTATAGCATTGGTTCCCAAACTATGTGGTGCGACAGAGGAGAAAATGTTGTTTAATTTTATCCTAACAGGCAAAATGCAGTCTGTAGTGTAAAAACCAGAACACTGTAAGGTCAAATGCATGACATTCAATCAAATTTCCTCATCTTTTGCGGTCAAAACTGACTGCATCCATATGATAGGTTGCCTACAGAGTGTGCTGCCTTAGCCAATCACGCTATTACTGTCGTTCGGTGTACCTTTAAAAGTGGGGTTTAGCAAACAAATATAGACACAGACTGTGCATCGAGATCAATTTAAGACTCAAACTCTCTTCAATGCATGCAAGTTCTTGTTTTTAATATGAGAATGCAATTTTTTCCCCACACGATTGCACACGTTTTACACAACAGTTCAACGAACAAAGTCGTATTTAGTGACGTAGCCTACATTTTAAACAAAGTATTGTCAATATTGTTTGCTCTATTTGCAACTAAATAATAGTTCCAACTAAAGCCACAGCAGAGCTGTTGTGCATCTCACAGCCGTGTTGTGTTGGTGAACGAATCTATGGCTTTGAGCGAATCGGGAGAGTCAATGATTCAATGACTTGCTTTGTTACTGAATGAATGAATCATGAGTTGACTCACTCAATCCGAAATCGCCCCCTAAACCCTCAACCACTATTCCCTACTTTAGTCCACTAATACTCGAAGGAGTGAATGAAAACAAGTGAGCGAAATTCGGACAGCTGCTGTGTGTACATCGTCTGTACACTTGTTATCGCGGTGCATTATGGGATTGAATGAGTGCACTCAATAACGTCCACTATGGTTTCGGACACCACAACAAATAGTGCTCTATTTAAGTGTATAGGGGGCGATTTGGGATTCAGTTAGTGATTATCCACGACCTACTGGTGTATTTAGTTTAATATTTTGAGATATTTTGCTAAATAAATTATCCTGAGAACCTGTCTGTTCCGTCTCTATCATGTCAGAGCTTTTAAGAAGATTTACACATGCAAGTAAATGTAGTATTTTCAGACGTTTCAGCGAGGATGAGAAACTTTTGAAAAATATGTGTTGACGGAGAGCGTTTACATTGTTTCAAATGTATCCAGATTAATGTAGACGTCGTAGGGATGGGCGATTAAAACGATAATTATTGCAAAATAATTTTCCTCGATAAAACGATAACAAACAGTTCGATAAATACTCAATATAATGCTTGCGCGCTATGCGTAATGCTGCGTTTTGCAGACCGGATCTGGGATGTTGACAGTCACAGTGGCCGAAAGGCTTGGAGGATTAATTAAATTCAATTCAAATTTATTTGTATAGCGCTTTTCACGATGCATATCGTTTCAAAGTAGCTTCACAGAAAATGCATCTACATTACAATTTAAATTGATTTGTACATGTTATGCATTTCAGAAATGCACATATACAAAAGCACACAGATTAGCTAACTATCTAATCAATATAATAACTATGGCACAGAAATAAGAATACATGTTGTTAATGAATAGGGTATATAGAGAGGATTAGAGTGGAGTGGAGCGAGAAAAATGACCGATAGTGAAGAAAATTCAGCGCTCACGACCAGCTCAGAGGACACAGATATCGTTGACAAGAAAGGTCACTCAACTTCAGTGGTTTGGAGATATTTTGGCTATTTGCAATTCGACATAAAATAGCGACGTTCACTACTTAAAGGTTCACCACACGGTAATATAATTATTCAGTTATCTTGCTTCTTCGAAGTTCTTCCATATAGCATTGAGCCCAACACAACAAGCTAACATTACCAAATTATAATCACTAAAACATCGGACTTATGGAAAAATACATCGGTATCATCATCTTTGGTGATTTATTAATAACTCAGCATTGCCTGTATTAAAAGAGAAATAAAATAATTTCATCCTATTGTTTAAAGTGATTAAAATAGACTTGACAGCTCTTACTGGAGTTCCACAACTACTGAACTTTGTACTCTCTCCCAGCCCACCGCAGGTGTGTGTGTGTGTGTGTGTGTGTGTGTGTGACGGTGAGCGGTGGACCAATCCACTGTAAGGCAAGAGAGGGGGGACTCAAAATGTTTCTAAACTTAAAACGCATTTTTATTGTTTTACTACTTACACAATTATTTTAATTAAGTGTATATAACTATATTATTGATATATAGAGTGTAAAAAATGCTGACCACAGTTACATTTTTTCTTTTATTTATATTGTCAATGTCATTTATTTAAAGGTTTGGCAGAAAGATTTTTTTGTTTATTGACAAACATTATCTATAAAGGACTTTAACTATAATTTCAGTTCTAGATTTTACTATAGATATTTATTTAATATATTCTATTTATATTAATAATATTCTACTCTATTAATATCGATTTTATTAGTAATAAATAAACCTACCTCAGTTTTGATAAATTGTTCACCTGTTTGTGAAGTGTTTGTCATGTTTTGACAATAAAGGATAGTTTAATACCACAATTAAGCGTTTTCTACATCTTTCACTCAGGAGCAAAAATTTGCCTTTAAACTTTAAAGAAATAAAGATTTGACATTTATCGTGCTAATTATCGATATCGACTGATATGGAAAATTATATCGTGATTATATTTTTGGGCCCTTATCGCCCAGCTCTAAGACATAGCATTGAAACAAGTGTATGATATGTCCTCATTTATATAAATGTAGACATTTTTCTGTATTTAAACTACTGACGGAAAATCAATATGTGGCATTTTACCGTTCTAAAGCTGTACTGTAGCTACTACACTATTTATTTTAGTGTGATGAAGAAAGTGCTTTGTTGTTTTTTAGTCGGTACAACGTGAAGAATTTACTAGGGATGATTCATGGCCGATACCGATCACAATCCAAACAACATCCAGTTTTCTGTTCAGAAAAAAAACTGTTATGATTTATAATTCGATAAAATTGCTCTTCTGCTGCAGATAGTCAGAAGAGCATGAAGTGAATGATTGTGTCTTTCTATTGCATAAAGCTTTACTGTCTCTGCTGGATCCATTACTCGATGTGTTTCCTGATTTTCATTTGCAGCAGCTGTCGGGACTTCTTACAGTGTGTCTTTGCAATAACATTAGAGCCGTGCCATTTCAAAAGCCTCTCGCTTTCTTTTCCTCTGCACGTCTAGAGACATGCGGTGTGTGTTTAGTGTGAGTAGTATGGCTGGTAGCATCGAAAGATTGAGCACAACGCCAACTCAACATCTTTTCACACATAAACTTTCTCCAATGCATCACCGAGCAGATCTTTGGCACTCGGCTGAACTCTGTTGCGACATTTCCTCTGTGAAAAAACGAGCATATCGAGCAAGTCCTCAGACCTACGTGTCTATTTGTTTCCCTTCTAGTAACGTCTGAATTAATCCAAAGCACTTTGGGAAGGTCGTTTCTAGGTCTGCCCTTCTAGAAGTGAATATGTTGGTGCTAACAGCAGGACTCATGTTGTGTATTACAGTATTTATAGACGGACAAAAGCCAGCCCCTTCGTAAGTAAACACAGGCCGCATTACAGAGATTTGCGCGTGCTATGATTGCTTTCACTGTGGTCCTCTGTTCTGTATTATGTGTAAACCGTGTGCTTACTGTATCAGACAATAGCTTAAAAATCTATTATGTTCTTTCACACAGTAAATGGAAAATTCTCTCTAACACCAGCATTTCATTTGTCGAGAAATTGTGCAAGCGGTGACTTTACACGTTATAAAAACACAGGGACAGGGATTGTATACCAAGCTTCTTTGAAATATACCATGGTACTGAACATTTGCACCTGGATATTTACACTAAATATGGAAGAATATGATAGTTATGGTAAAGGTACTACCATGACACATACAGAATCTGCAGAGTTTATCTTTATTTTGTGCACTAATTTTATGGAAAATCTGCAGTATTGTTCAGTTTATAAAACTTGGTGAATAACAAGCTTTCAGTTTTTTTATGCCTAGATTTTTTGTGGGCCTGCACATGTCAGAAATAAACATGATGGTAAAACTGCATTATGGTGTAAAATCTTTATTTAGTCTTAATTTAGGATTTTTTAATTCCGTTTTGGATCTGAAAGGGCTGCGGTTAACCATAAAATTCATTATCAGTGACTCGGTTACCTGTATTCATGATTATATATATATTAGGGCTGTCAAAAGATGAATCGCGATTAATAAAAGTTTGTGTTTACATAATATATGTGTGTGTACTGTGTATAATTATTATTTATATATAAAAACACACAAGCATGTATATATTTAAGAAAAAATTATTATATTTAATTATAAAATATTTCTATGTAATATAAATTATATAAATGTATATACATGCAAATATTTCTTAAATATATACATGAATGTGTTTGTATTTATAAATACGTAATAATTATACTGAGTACACACAAATATATTATATAAACACAAACTTTTATTTTGGATGTGATTAATCGCGATTAATCTTTTGACAGCCAGGCCTATCGCAATAATCAATATATCGATATATCGCACAATATATGTACATGACCTCAATATTTTTTTGTGATGCAATATATCGCCCATTATGTTTCTCCACATTTTACATTGTGCTGTCATCTTGTATGTTTTCCGCGAAAGTGGTTCTTGGGCAGTTACACAGAGCGTTTACAGACAGGTGGGAAAAAAAAGGCGCCATTTGAGGTGTTATAAGGTTTTCCTGACAACTACTGACAGCTTGGAAGAATAAACCCAAATGGACTCGATTTCAAAGCCGCAATCCCCTGTTCCCCTGTGCACATATAAATGTCAACGCAGAATGACGAGTGTTAAAGCCGTTTCACAAGGGAAAATGTTTATTTACTATAGGATAATATAGTATTATTTATTGTTAGGATAATATATTTGTTACCCTTAATTTCCATGATCTAAGGAATTAAAGGTTTGTCATTTGAAAGTGTGTATTATTATTGCATTATTATGCTGTTATATTAGGATTATATATTCAGTGGCATAAAATAGTCTTAAAATGACAATAATATCGTTTATCGCAATTATTTCTGGGACGATGTATCGTGAAACAAAAAAATTTGTCGTGACAGGCCTATATTTATATATAATGTTGAATATAATGTATAATAATGGAATATTTGTGGGTCCTGATAATGCCAAATGTCTTTTGTTAGCAGTTAAAAGTGGCCTGAATTATTTTAAATATATCTAGTCAGTGACAAGAGTACAAGCATATTCGTCTAAAATTATGTATTTTCAGCTTCAGAATCATGAATATTTTTATTCTGGTGTCATCATTGTCCCGTGCTTTGGGTTACCAGCACCAAGTCCAAGCCTATTCATTTCCACCCCAATGCAATACCAAATGTAGGGCAATTTTTGTTAACCTTTTATGTCTTTGAGTATCGCAACATTGCTGAAAAGGGCGTGATAGCATACATTATCTTCTTTTACATTCACTTTTATCTTTCAGAGCAATAATTTGAGCAAAATCCTGCTGAGCCAGTTTGTTTAAATTAGTTAGACCTCCTTCTGTTTGTAGGTAGATACCTGGATAATAGCGAATCCAATTTAACGACGCGGGCATCTGAAGGAAACTCTATTGCCCTCTGGAGGATTGAGTCCTGTTAATGAATTTGCCTAATAAAATAAGCCTTTAATGAATTTTTGTGCTGTTAATATTTTTATTATGAGTTTTATAAAAGCATTTAATCAAGGACGGTGCTGCTGTATTGTACCTATGGGGTCATGTTAAAATGAAGCCGTTTATAACATGCGATGGTTATATTAGAAATGCATTACTGCGTTTCAATGGTGTTTTTGAGGGTTATTGTCTTGTGATGCATTGCAGAGGTTGAATAGCAGACTGCAGAGCATGCTGAGGGTAGCAGCACCTTTATTATTAAAAAAATTGGTCCTGGGATTTTTTTTTCTTCTATTTTGTAGAAATAGCAGATGTGGGCATAAATGGTTTTGTGATTTTGGACTCTTATGGATAATATGTACCATATGTGCATCATACAGGAACAGGCAGAAATTTCACACTGTCCATTTCTAAGATTCTTTAGTAGTTATAGTCGCACCCTCAGTGATTTGAGTTTTCTAGCTCGTCATGTTCTTTTTGTCTCGAATTTAAAGGGAAAGTGCATTTTTCATGATTTACTAGCCCTCATGTACTCATGACTTTTCTTTCTTCACACTGTTTACATGCAGACATTTTCGTCAATTGGAAAGAATCCAATCTGATTTGGGCTGATCTGTTTTACATATTTGTTTACATATGCATTACAAAAAAAAGTGCATACGCAGTGCCCAACATGGCTTATGTGTAATATCTCAAATAAAAGCTAAAAGAGCATCTTTTGCAAATATTTAGTAAAGTTTCCATCTCCAATGCCAATTTTGAAAGACATAAATAAACACATGCACGTTCGTAAGATGATGTGAATATATCACTATGCATGTGCGCAGTAAAAAACAATCTGATTTAATTAAATGGTAGCATTAACAGCACTTAAGTGCTTCATTTTTTCCACTTGATCGAATTGTTTCATGGAAGCTTGTTTCCGCTTGCCTGATGTCGTCATACTCAGATTCTAGTCAGAATATGAGTCTGATACTGCTCCAATGGGCTGTGATTATGGGGCGAAAAATGCCTCCGCACTCAATTGGATAGACCTACAGCCAATCAGAGCAACGGAGTAAGTGACGTATGTTGAGTGACGCATAGTTTTCAACAGAACTCAACTGCACGCGCGCTGGAAGAAGTAGAAGAAGAAGATGAGTGTAAACGATCTTTACCGGTGTTGTAAAAAGAATTTAAGGATACACAGAGTACTTACCAACACGTAAATAATATCATTGCGCCGCTGCACTCATGGGACGGCTCAAAGTTCCTTGATCATTTCACAGGAATGAGAGTATAGTTCCTAGCCATATCGGTCTAGAAAATCGCAACTTTTAATTTTCCGTCGGTCTTAGTACACGATGTAACTATACACATCACAACATGTAAATAGTAAATGTTGGCGTTATTTTGTCACTTATTGAGCAGTGATGAGCAGTGAATGGCACACACGGAGATGAGAACGGTATGTATGGACTTATCTAACCCTGGGGGATATGGTGAATAAGCTAAAGTCCCAAAAAGTTGGCGTGTTCCTTTAATAGCGACTTTTTATCTCCGATTTTTTTCTCACAGTTGCAAGTTAACATCTTGCAATTATGACTTTATCTCAGAATTGCATGATGTAAAGTTGCAATTGCGAGAATTTATTTCTCACAATAGACCCATTCGTGTTTTAACGGTCATCAATATCGTAAATCCTGCCAAGTTGTGTATTTAAAAAAAACCATGTATGTACATTTATAACACTAATACTTCGTATTTATATTACTTTTGCATCAAATTACAAAAAAATAAGTTACCGCTGCGGTGAGGGTGTTTCTAATGGCTGTTTCACACATACTCTGCTTGCATTGCCAATTTTCCGTATCCATTGTTTCCGGTTCGAGCTTTCAGGTGCTATATAGCACCTTAGTCAAAGAACCGGTGAAGAACCACTGAAGCACCAAAATTGGTGCTATATAGCACTAAAAAAGGTTCCCCTATGATTACGAGCCAAGAACCATTTTTGGTGCCATATAGAACCTTTTTTTTTTTTTTGCGGTGTGCGGCGATCGTTTCAGCATTAGTCTATTTTTGCTGTGCTGGACACGCTGAATTAAAGTGACAGCACATTGTTCGCATTAAAATAAACATGTATTGATGCGAAAATCTAGTAATTTCACCACAGATGCATATAATTTAAAGTTTGCACTGTTTCAAAGTCAGCACATGGCTTTTTGCCTCGGGTAAAGCAAGGAAAATGACACCTTTTACCTGGGATTTAGGTAAACAAGGAGACGGATAATGGATAGCACTCGTCCTTTCTTGGAGGTGGAAAAACAAAGTTCTTTATGACCTGCAGGATTTCTTGTAAAAGGATTTAAAAACGAAATAGAGTCTGCTTTTTTTTGTCTAGCTGATTGTAAGTTTTGTGATTTTAGGCTATAACCTATGTTTAAATGTTTTGCCACTTGTGTGAGCTAAATCTAAAGTACTAGGCTATACAAATATAAAGTAATGAATTGAATAAAACGTTGTTTAAATGTAGTACGTTTGAACGTGACATCTGTGAAAGTGTATACAAAGAGAATTGCAATGCTGACAAGCAATGTTCAGTAACAACTTTTGGATTTGAAATAAAAACAATGAATCAATTCTGTGTTTGTGGTATACAACCGTGGATCAGTTGCGCACTGCAAACGCAGCATATAATAATAATAATAATAAACTTTATTTTATATAGCGCCTTTAAAAAGAGAATCTCAAAGCGCTTTACAAGCATAGACAGATAAAAAGCACAAGATACATATAACACACAAAAAACAGAAAGAAAACAAAAATTAAGAATAAAAATCATATAAAAGCCATTCTGAAAAATTGTGTCTTAAGAGCAGATTTAAAAACAGTAAGAGAATCCGCCTGTCTGATCATCATCGGAAGAGAATTAATGAAATATGTGAAAGCACAACAGCGCGTGCTGCTACCGCACCGCATACGCACTGCAGATGGAGAATGTGTGAAACAGGCGTTACACAGCGTCTATGGGAGTGACTGTAAAATTAACACCTTTCACTCTTTTGACTGCCGTTATCAATCTAACTCAATTTTTTCCCCTCGTTTTGAAGGTTGTGAAATCACTATTGTGGAGTTTTTCTTTTGCTATTCGAGCAAATGGGGACACACAAAAATATATTTAATGTATACTCTCATTCACCGCTATAAAAGTTAACCCAACTATAATGACTTCTGCTCTGAGAAACCCGGAAATAAGGGTCTGTTGCGAGTATATATCTAGCAATTCTGTGAAAAAAAAGTACGAATTGCGAGATTTAAACTCACAATTGTGAGAGAAAAAGTCAATTAATAGACAATTAAGTTTTAAATGTTTTATTCTGTGGCAGAAACAAGCTTGATAGTTTCAGGTCTACACCACCCCTTCCAATCGAAAATGCTGTTCAGGTCGATTCAAATCAGTTAAGGTGTTTACTTGAAGGCTTTTCAGTTCGATTTCGCCATCAATCCTATTGCTAATGAATTATTTGGTTGCATGTAAACGTAGCTGGTGATTGGTCCCTGTTGACTTTCATTATATATAGGCAAGAGCAAAGAGGACATTGATAACGCGCCAAAAAAGCAGGTTACTTTTGACATGAAACAAGTTTCAGCTTTTAAAGTTTTACTGCAAAATAAATAAATAAAAATAAATGTAGTTTTGTGGCTGTTTAAAGCAGCACTAGGTAACTTTTCAACCTTCATAATATATGTTCAAAACTCTTGTGATGATACATCGACTTACAATAGGTTGAATGACACGTCTGCCATAGCCTGACGGGGTCTGTATCGTTTTTAATCGTACTTTTAAACTTCGGGTTTCGGGTAGTAACCCGAGAAAAAAAAGAACTACAAAATTCGACTGCTTTACGGCATATACGTCACTTCCACCACCATCCCCACTTCCAAAAATTCGGACGTGCGTGAAAAAATCGCTCGCAAATCATTTGTTTGCCGAATGTTATAGTCATGGCCGAAGCAGCACAGAAAAATAAGAAAGCAAAGGTTTTGTCGGAGGAAAGCAAAAAGAGGAAACGAGAAAGTGATCGGATTAAAGGCAGGACGAGGATCAACATTGGGCCAGCGTTTGCTCGTTGGCGTGAGCTGGAGGAGGAGGGGCTACATTCTTGCAAGTAAATACGTAATACATACAAAATCATATTTTAGGATACCTAACATGTCTGTGATATTGGTTTATTTGTCTTTCCTCAAGCTATAATGCAAATCGATTTTTCAAATTTGCAGATTCATCTAGGGTAGCTTGATATTATAATATTGACGATATGGTCATTACCTACCACTCAAACATTGAATTGAAGTATCATATAGATTCTGTAAAACGGGAACCAATAGACTAGGCTACTATAATGACGCTGGCTTGTAAACGTGAGCATCGCGATCATTTGGCGTTTGAAAAAAATAAAACCCATGAAATTATATTCATATGACATGCTGAAACATATGCCACTGTACCTGAGATGAAGACATTTCACACGCGACGCAAGCAGAACACGCATGTGAACTCCTGCAGTGTTCAGGGCTATCATAGTTGTCATGTCAACAAATGCACGTGCGATGCATCCGCTGATGTAGAATGAACAGTAGTAGAGGACAATACTGTTTCACAACTGTAGGGGGAGCCCGAGAGCAAAAGTTACCTAGTGCTGCTTTAATAATGTCGTGACCGATTGCTGTAGTGGCTCCGTTCAAGTGGCACGTGAACCGATCATCTCTTCCGCTTTACTACTAGTTACAGCACCAAATAAACATGAATAAACATTAAAGGTTTGAAAAAGACAGTACAACTTAGTGAAATTAATCATTATTTAGACAAAAGAAACATTTTCTAATTATTTTTTAAATATAGGCTTGTGGTACCATCACAGAGAGGCAAAAAATCCCTTTCCAGAACATTTTCATTCAACGTTCCCAGCTGATGGAACGATCTGCCCACCGCCATCCGAAACGCTGATTCGTTGACAACATTCAAAAGTCAACTAAAAACTCATCTCTTCCATGAGCACTTAACCTCTTAATAATTATACAAATAAATAAAAAAACTCTTTTTTTTTTCCCCTTTTCCCTCCCTACTCTAGCCTGTGCTACACTGAGAAATGTACACGGACTAAGTATTTCAGGCACTTGTTGTGCTCACTCGATTCTTCATGACCAATCGCTTATTGCACCCCCAAGTTGTAAGTCGCTTTGGATAAAAGCGTCTGCTTAATGCATAAATGTAAATGTATTTTCTTGTGTGTTCCACAGGAGAAAGAAAGTTGTTTGGAATGGCGAGTGAATGATTCATTTTTCATTATAAGTTTTGTATCATATCGCAAACTTATTATTGTACTTTGTTGCATATGTGTCAGACGGCAAATAATTTCATAATTCAACACAAGACCATGGTTGTAACCGGTGCTGTAGTGGACATTAGCGTAAACTAGTAATAAACTCTAGCTTAATTTAGACCCTGGTTCCAGCGGTCGAAACACGGCTTAATTGGATCGCCCTCAAGGCCGAAAACTAAAGTATTGTATATGCATGAAGCATAAGTGATTTTTTTATTTATTTATTAAAAAATGACAAAATAAAAGGAAAGGTAGGTTTCCATCCTTGCCTTTGTAAAATGTTGCATTTCAAGCAGTTACTGTCATCTTCTAACCTTGTCGGCAAACATGCTACTCTCCAAAGCAGCCGTTATCAAATGAATTGTCTTTAAATTGTTGACTTGTACCATGACTACATGTAACCATGATGCATGTTATAGCATGGCTGTGTGTTTCTGGCCTAAATGTTCTCGGCCACCAAGGAAGTGGCACGCTTTGCCTCTGCTCTGATTTGTCCGTGTCTTGACTCCTGGCAGGTTTTGTGACTCAGTGTTTTTCTGTTCAGAGAATATTTGGCCATTGGTAAACAGTTTACCTCTGAAGATTCGATTGCAGTTTCCTGTTGTTTGTTTTGGAGATGTGCTGCTGGATTACGTTCGGGTCTTCATCTGCAGCGTTTTCTGCCTGTCCCTTTGCCATACTGTAAATATATTTGCACTGATATCAGCGGATTAGCCCATGATTTACTCACGTCATCCTAGGTGTATATGACATTCTTCTTTCATGCTAATAAAATCAGAGTTGTATTAAATTCCTGGCTCTTCCAAGCTTTATAATGGCAGTTACATAAAAGTGCATCTATCCATCATATAACTCCACACGGCTCCGTGGGGTTAATAAAGGCCTTCTGAAGCGAAGTGGTGCGTTTGTGTAAGACAAATATCCATATTTAAAACTTTAGAGACTAAAATAACTAACTTCCGGCAGTCAGCGGTACACAATTCAACTACGGCAAAGTCGAATATATGATGGATAGATGCATTTTTATGGACTTCATAAACGAGACAGCCATTCACTTTCACTATAAAGCTTGGATTGGCCAGGACTTTTTTTAATGTTACTCCAATTTACTTATGTGTCTGAAAGAAGAACGTCATATACACCTAGGATGACTTGAGGGTGAGTAAATCATGGGCTAATTTTCATTTTTGGGTGAACTAACCCTTTAATGTTACCAAATGGACTTGTAAAGTGTTACCATTTCATTATAAAGATGGCCATCTTTAAGCATGACTGTTTGGATTTATATCTACACAAACGCCATAGCATTGAAATTAGACGCATATGTATATTGTATGTATTCTCTCTCACTTTATTTACTTCTATTTTAGAAAACTCAAATCGAATGCGTTCCTGATTTGTTTGTTTCTGTCGGCTGCAGTAGCTTTCTTGTGTCACTAGCTTTAAATATATATCCAAATAGATGGGAACAATCGTGAACAAACCGTAAACATACCATTTCATTGTGTTTTAAATCCGCATCTGAAGTGTCCTGCTCCGTGTCATGTGTCAAAACAAACTCCACGAGGCGTCAGGGATAGTTTTTCCGCCCCTAGAGGCCACTCTCGCACTGTATAATAACAGCCGACCCTTTTTAGCCGCTTTCGCAATGGATACAACAGAAAAACAATCTGTATTGGTTTTTCAATCAGTTATCAGTGCTAATTAATCGGCGATACCGATCAATCGGTCGACCTCTAATCACCATTCCTGTTTTTCCGTTTCCAAATTGAAGACGTTTGTTTACCATTTTAAGATATTTTAAATAATGTAAGGACCTGTGGGGACTTTTTGTACTCGTACACATGCACCTAAATAGATTTTACACTTTGTACTAGAGATGCACGATATTGGATTTATGCCGATATTTTTCAACTCGTTTTGGCCGATATCGATACCGATACCGATATATGTTTATTTTTTCCCTTTGTTTCGAAACCACCATTTTGAGCAAAAAAACTCTTTTTTTTCATTCTGGTTTCAGATTTCTGAGGTTTCCTTACTTAAAGGACACTTGTTACAGATAAATAAATGTTAATAAAGTTATTTTTATAATATTTTATTACAGATTAATAAACTGTATGTAAAAGTATTTAATTTACAAGTGCCATGCTTTGACTTCATTACTGCTTTATTTATTCAGATAAAGAAGTAACTTCTATTTATTTGTGTATTCTACTTTTCATTCACTATTACTGTAACAACAGCGCCTCCACTAAATAGGCTATATATAACATTCTACCGGTCGGGCACTAGGACCTGGAGGAGCTTCAGCTGCTGTAGAGGCTGCGCGTGCGCTAGAGAGTGGGGAGACGCGATTGTGCTTGTTTTTGTTGTGAAAACCTGGCAATCCTGCGTTAATTCACAAATTCAAGGCAACATTTAAAAACGGTCAATATAAATCACCACACATGCAATGCACTTGCTTGTTTTCACTTGAAGAATGACCACACGGCTGACGTGATCTTATCGCTATAGAAGTCCTTGCACACGTGAGTTATTGCAGGCGCATATCAACACGTTATCATATCGGCATAATTTTTTCACATCGATTCCGATGTCGTGCCGATAATATCGTGCAACCCTACTTTGTACAGATCTCTTTTAATTCCAAATGCGAGTGAAATACACGCATTAATGTTTCCTGACTTACCACATTAAAATAGAATTAAAACGATGTCCAATATTGGAATAATCCAGTTTGTAATATTTGTTCTTCTTTCCCCTTTTTCCAAAGCCGTTCCTGTAGTTTATTTGTCCGTGCCGGGATCAAGAGGACACACGGAGCAGTAATGCTGCCCTGTGCAGTTGTAGACGTAGTGATGCCACACTGGGTGGTTTGTTGGTCGGGCTGGTGGGAGAATAAATCAGACCCGTCAGTCGTTCCACTGCCGGTGTCCCAGTAGAGACGGCAGTCCGAGGTCACGCGCTGGAGGGTTTCGAGCGCTCTGTTTGTGTTTCCATTCCCTGGCCCCTGCCTTTCTGTGTGCCTGTCTTTGCCTTCGTCTCACGTCTCGGAGGCAGGAATAAACCTAGTCATTTGCCTCCCCAAAGTTCACTGAAATAGTTGGCAGTTTGCATGCACTGGTGCAATCCTCCATCCGTGTACTTCCAGAATAACCTTGATTGTTATTTTGTGATGCGGGTGATGTAAACAGCACATTGTAATCGTGACTGTGGAGTTCGTTTCTGGGGCAGAACGCTGAAAGCTTGACGTCTCTCCGTGATGCTGGGCCTGTGGATGTGAGAGTTTCATGATAACGAAGAACTTCAGAGGGAATAAAGCCATGCAATATTCATGTTGACGACTACCTAGAGTGCACACTAAACAATGAACGCCGTTTCCTGGTGTTGAATTTTTCATTTTTGGGTTAGGTGAGATCTCGAAGGGATGATATTAGACATGGAAGGGGCAGACGACTTTAGTATAGTTTTGCTTTAGGAAAATACACTCTAAAAAACCAAGGGCTGGGTAAATATAGGGCAATACACATGTTGGGTTAATTTTATAATATTTATTTTATACATATTGCCTACATTTAAGCTTGTTTAATAAATATCAAAAAATTTAACTATTAGAAGTAATTAAAGTGTAATCGAGCAGTCTCTGTTGTCGCTGCTGGATCTCGTTCTGGAGCTTGTGTCATGTTCAGCAGAGGAACTTCAGACCGCTGTCCTGCGTTTCTCTCATAGACGAAATATGTGGTGACCGACTCCATAACCTGTCCATAAACAATCAGTGTAACAAACATAATTTAACATCCTACGCATTTATATTCTGTATATTTTTGAATAAAATCACAACATTTTAGTTTCCATTACATGAAAAGACACTCGTTTTGGTGACTCACATCGCGCCGCTGATGCTTTGCATAAAATTAAACGATATACTCTATAAAGTTTTTTTTATAGGTAAAATAAAATTTATTCAAACCTGTATTTTACAGAAGACATGCACCAATTTGACGGAGCTGCAGAGGGCACAAAAAGCCAGCGATAAATAACTCAACACGTCTGACCCAAGATCTGTGTAACACAAAAACTACCCAAAACACTGGGTTGATACGTCTGACCCAGGATCTGAGTTACACAAAAACTACCCAAAACACTGGGTTGATACGTCTGACCCAGGATCTGAGTAACACAAAAACTACCCAAACACTGGGTTGTTAAGTCTGACCCAGGATCTGAGTAACACAAAAACTACCCAAACACTGGGTTGTTAAGTCTGACCCAGGATCTGGGTAACACACAAAAACTACCCAAACACTGGGTTGTTAAGTCTGACCCAGGATCTGAGTAACACAAAAACTACCCAAACACTGGGTTGTTACGTCTGACCCAAGATCTGGGTAACACAAAAACTACCCAAACACTGGGTTAATACGTCTGACCCAAGATCTGTGTAACACAAAAACTACCCAAACACTGGGTTGATATGTCTGACCCAGGATCTGAGTAACACAAAAACTACCCAAACACTGGGTTGATACGTCTGACCCAGGATCTGAGTAACACAAAAACTACCCAAACACTGGGTTGATACGTCTGACCCAGGATCTGAGTAACACAAAAACTACCCAAAACACTGGGTTGATACGTCTGACCCAAGATCTGTGTAACACAAAAACTACCCAAACACTGGGTTGTTACGTCTGACCCAGGATCTGTGTAACACAAAAACTACCCAAACACTGGGTTGTTACGTCTGACCCAGGATCTGTGTAACACAAAAACTACCCAAAACACTGGGTTGATACGTCTGACCCAGGATCTGTGTAACACAAAAACTACCCAAACACTGGGTTGTTACGTCTGACCCAGGATCTGTGTAACACAAAAACTACCCAAAACACTGGGTTGATACGTCTGACCCAAGATCTGTGTAACACAAAAACTACCCAAACACTGGGTTGATACATCTGACCCAGGATCTGTGTAACACAAAAACTACCCAAAACACTGGGTTGATACGTCTGACCCAGGATCTGTGTAACACAAAAACTACCCAAAACACTGGGTTGATACGTCTGACCCAGGATCTGTGTAACACAAAAACTACCCAAACACTGGGTTGATACGTCTGACCCAAGATCTGTGTAACACAAAAACTACCCAAACACTGGGTTGTTACGTCTGACCCAGGATCTGTGTAACACAAAAACTACCCAAACACTGGGTTGTTACGTCTGACCCAAGATCTGTGTAACACAAAAACTACCCAAACACTGGGTTGTTACGTCTGACCCAAGATCTGTGTAACACAAAAACTACCCAAACACTGGGTTGTTACGTCTGACCCAAGATCTGTGTAACACAAAAACTACCCAAACACTGGGTTGTTACGTCTGACTCAAGATCTGTGTAACACAAAAACTACCCAAACACTGGGTTGTTACGTCTGACTCAAGATCTGTGTAACACAAAAACTACCCAAACACTGGGTTGATACGTCTGACCCAGGAACTGTGTAACACAAAAACTACCCAAACACTGGGTTGATACGTCTGACCCAGGATCTGTGTAACACAAAAACTACCCAAACACTGGGTTGTTACGTCTGACTCAAGATCTGTGTAACACAAAAACTACCCAAACACTGGGTTGATACGTCTGACCCAGGATCTGTGTAACACAAAAACTACCCAAACACTGAAAAAAAAAAATAACCCCCCAGAAAATTACCCAAAAGGCTCAACCCAGGATTTGAATTTTTTTTTATTTTATAGTGCACACAAGCAAAATCAACTGTCTAATGCAACCTCATGACTGCATGTCATTTCTAACGCTGGATAATAATATGCACTGCCTTTTTAACCAACTTTGTTGTTAATAATGGTATATTATGTTTAATATTGGCTAATGTTGATTTTGAGTGCTACTCTAATATTGCTCAGTGTGAAGCCATTTTGCATCAATTTGCTATAATTAAGGCCCATTTTAAAAGGTGATCCTTGAATTAACGTATTTACATTTCAATAAGTACTCGACATTAGGGTGCACTGTTAGGCCTCTATAATTATAATTTAGTGTAAAAAATGCTGCTAAATGTAATCCGTTTCATATTCAGAACTATACAATATTCAAATGATAAAGGTCTTATCGGTACTAATGCATGATTAATGGTGCATGATGGGTCTGCGTGAGACATCTGGGTAATGTAAGGTGTAAGAGTGCACAAATACAGGCTATGAAATGTAATTTTTTTTCTTCATATTCGCTATATCATGATCATATAAAAAAATGCATAAACAAATGAAATTGACTCCCTGGGAAATGTTTCAGTTCTGCAGCTCATTGGCTTATTTCTGAATGGGTTCGGTTTAAACTTGTTTTAAAAAAGCTTACTAGTCCCGTTATAGCTTGTTGGCTGAGAGTGAAACTTCAGAGACGGATGGATTATTGGCTTAAGAGGCTGTGTGGCACGGTTGTAAAGCTGACACACTGAGTGCAGGAAATCGTGTGGTGTAGTTGTAACACATTTGTCCCACACTGATCATGCCGCTCTTTTCTGCCCACCGCCTCCTCCTTCTCAGAGGGAGTGACTCAGCTGGTTTTACTGGGTGTCAGGTGTCGTGGAAATGTTCTTTCCCAGGAGCCTCTGCTCTGTGTCATCTGCTCGCGAGTCTATCGGGGAAGGTATTGTTTAGGTCTGTGGGTCTCTGCAGATTTGCTTTTCATCCAGAAGAGACTCGGCCGCCAGTGTCAGATGCTCTCTAATTGCTGACTTTCTCTTTTGTTGCTTTGAGAGATTGCAGAAGCACTGAAGGCCTTGTGCTCAGCTGATGTCAAGCTTGGTTTGATGTGTAAACCAGTGTTAATTTTGACAGCAAATTTTGATTTAGTTTTAGTCATAGTCTTTTGACTAAAATGCCATTTAGTTTTAGTCATATTTTAGTCACCTGAATTGTTTTTAGTTTTAGTCTAGTTTTAGTCGACTAAATATCATAAGATTTTAGTCGACTAAATCTACAGTAGATTTAGTCGACTAAAATCTAATGAGTTTAGTTAAATTGTAATACATTAAGCATTTAAGCATTACATAACGACTGTCACTTGAACTGACATTTTGACATCATTTTGTTTTTGACATTAAAAATACACGAAAGAGCTTAATTCACTTTTTTGTTTGTTTTTTAAAAACATCTATATAGTTTTTATAACTTTGTATTTCTGTTTTAGTTAGTAGGCCATATCAGGTTAAGCTAAAGCTTCAAATAAGTTTGTTTATTTATTTATTTTATTTCAGTTAGCATTTATTTAATTTCAAGTAATGAAGATTTTTTTAATTGTTTTAGTGAACTATTATAACCCTGATACTTTATTGAATATGTGTCAAATACTGGTCTTTCCTCCTGACTATGAATTAAATGGGAATTAAATTAAATACAGTTTATTGTGTAACCAAAAACGAATATATAATGCGTGACTTTTAATGATAAACAAGCTCGAAATACACCCGGACTCTTATTTTGAAATGTCTGCGCCTCTGTAGCAGTGGCAGGCTGGCAGCTGTTCATTCAAGTTCAGATGAGGAGATAAAATATGGGTTGTTACAGCCGTCTAAAACATATCACTATATAAACATCGTAAAGTAAACATTGTCATTATTCATCAGCATTAGTTCATAAACAATTGCCTGGCATAAATGTGTGTTATTCATTGATTGTGAGCCACTCTGGAGCGCTGGATTGGGGATGCGGGGGTGAGCCTGTAGAAGCGCAACAGCGCCGTGTTTTCCAGCGCTTAGATCAGCACGTCCAAATCAAATGTGGCATCTGTTACACAGGACATCAGTTCTGACTGGATCTCTTCCCTAATCGTCCCTCCCTAACATTTCCGTCTCGTTTTTATTTGTTGACGAAAATGACAGTTGATTTTCGTTATAGTTTTTGTTATCCAACACTAGTTTTTATTTAGTTATCGTCTCGTTTTCGTCAGTGAAAAAAGGTCGTTGACGAAAATTATGACAAATTATTCGTCAACGAAATTAACACTGGTGTAAACGCATCCTTGTTCTTTAGGCTCTTTAGATGGTGTTGATGCAAAAACATATACAGACACATGGTTTGATGTAGCCATAAAGCAACAGTGGAGATGCGTAGGATTTGAAATTCTTATAGGATATGTATTGTTGTTATTTTGGAAATTATTCAAATGTTTTTGTAAAAATATAGATAGATAACTGTTTTATTACTACATTTAGTGCAGATCAGGGCTCGACATTAAGCTGTCATTCACTTGTCCGAGTAAAAAATGTGCTTGTCCGGAAAAAACAATAATTTTTTTTTTTGTGTTGTAAATAAAATGTATTCCGTCGGCCTTGACATATTTAAATCTGCATATTTGTGACATTTTTACTTTTTATGAAGGGCATTTTCCCCCAATCTTATTAAATATAGGCTATGCTTCAGCTTCAAATTTAGTTTTTTTCAGAAAAACGAGATTTCGACTTGATTTTTCGTTTTTCGTTCAGAGTTAGAAAAATGAATAAACAGTTTGAATATTCGATTTCTGCACATGGGTGGGAATTATACGCCCTTTCTGCTGATTGGTCAGCCGAAGATCAAACTATTCCGTCATCGGTTCTTCCTCAGTTCCGCTCAGCAGAATTAAAGTCCTGCGCTTCTACAGCTGTGCAGATTCTTAACGCGTTTATTGCAACTACATTTCATATTTTTCTCATCAAACAAGCAGACTAACGAAAGACTCGACACAACCCGTACCGGGGAGAGCCTAGGCAGGGCCTTCGTCTGTGTAGACCAGCGGTTTTAGTCCAGGAAAGTGCAAGGGGTCCGCGAAATAATAATTTGCTATATCCTACCATATTTTCCGGATTGTAAAGACTGTTTATCATGAAACATGCTGTGATTTATTCCAAAGTGACTAATGTAACTAATAAGTAACTAATGATATAATAATGCATTTAATGTCAAATAATCTAAATGTTGACGTTTTAAAGTAGGCGCGTCCAGTATTCACTGTATTTTAGCTCATGTTTCTGTTGTGCGTCAGAATTCAGAAAGATGTTCATTTGAGGCCGAGACGCGCTAAAGCAGCGCATCCTGTTGGTTTCTTAATTTTTCAAAGGCATTACATTTTGTAGTAATTTTAAATGTACACAAATAAAATAAAATTTTTACGGTTTCGAATGAGGAAAAAATTAAGTGATAGCACCGGCGACTCGTGAGATCACAACATATAGGCTACCGGTAAAAAGTTTGCCCAACGTCGATATGTTTCAATTAATTTAAGCTTGGTGATTAAACTAAATGTTGATTGTAATAAATGGCATAATATATAGAATATTTTATATAGGCTAGTTTTCTATGTATATTTTTATTATGGCTACTTATATTTTTAATTCTTGTTGTTTTCTGAATGGCTACCATTTAAGGATGTACGTGTTAATAGTGTTTATAATGTTAATGTTGTGTTTTATTTACCGGTATTTTTCTGAATGTATGCTAATAATAAAATGCAGATTTTACTACAATGCAACGTTTGCGTGTTTTTCTCTCAACATGACCCGGCGTCCTGTGAATTACACTCGGTGCGAATTTTCTGGCAAATACGTTCAATTATAAAATTGTGCTTTATTATTACAAAATGCATACGATGCGTTATAGGCTGTACACTGTTAAATATCCCCACCCACATTAACTTTGGGCTTAATCACTGTAATGTCCTATTCGCATTTGCTCTTTTTATTTATTTATTTTTTAAAGCGGATGCAAATATTGCCTATCATAGCATAATCCATGCAACTCGTGCTATATTCCAAGCGCACTGAAGGTATACTGGTTTGAGACTGGTTTGAGAAACAAACAGAAATGGCATTTTTCTACCTCTGAACGAAAAACGAAAAATCAAGTCGAAATCTTGTTTTTCTAATTTTTCTACTTTCAATATTAAATCAAAAATCGACTGAACGAATGATACGACACGACATGAACGACACGTTAGTTGTACGTGGATTGGCCTGTATTTGGCGTTGAAAATGGAAATGTCGTTAGACATGGAAAATCGATTTTTACAATCGATTCAATGAACACTTATCTCAAAAATTGCACAGGATTTTTTCACAAAAGTGACAGCCGTAACCATGATATAAATCAGTAGGGCTGGGTAAAAAATATCGATTTCTCGATTTTAATCGATTCTCACTTTTACAAAACAATATTGATTCTTAAATCCCAAGAATCGATTAGTCTATTTTTTTTTTTTTACGAAATTCAAAAACATAAATATCGTTTTGGCGCTGTGGCGTGAGATCGCTCTGCCTCAGCTCAGCTCGAGAACCAGCATCGTGAAGCAAACAGTAACGGATCTTCTCTTCCGCCTTAATACCAGTAACAGCGCGAAATAAACACGAATGAGCTTCTGAAAGTGTGTTAAAAGATACAGGACAACTTACCGAAATCCGTATCATGTCACATAGAATCGCTCAATCAGTGTTTCAACCACAGAAAGATGCAAGTAAAACGGCTTACAAGTAAACAATGTCACGTAACGTCACAGTTACCTCAGAAAAAACATATCCAGTGTCCATAAACTCGTCGATCAGCTAGAAAAATTTACCCTAGAGAGGAGCATTTTGCTAATTATATGCTCCACATTACATAGGATATTCATTGTCAATGTTCTTCAATATTTAATAAATCTGGCAAGTTATGACAGCCACCCTTTAAATGTTTACATATTTTTTTTAAACTAATTGGAGTAGAATTATGATTATGTAATTGTAAAGTTAATATTATAACTTTATTATTATATAAAAAAAAACATAATTTGGTGTCGTTTTAAGTGTTTGTATACAAATCAGTTAATTTTTTACCTTCAATATTAGTAGGCTAATGTAGTATCAACTGACCATAGTTTACAACATTAGTTCAGAAATTAGTTTTCCTTGAGAAAATGTTCCATGTATTATACCTGATGCATATCCAAAATAATCGATATTGAATTGAATCGAAAGCTTGTGAATCGAAATCGAATCGAATTGTGAAATTTGTTACAATACCCAGCCCTATAAATCAGTGTTGTAGTATCACCATCTGATATTATGGCACCGCCACAGTAGTAGTTGTATCTCTGTCAGACATCATGTGCAGTTGTTTTTGCGCTGCAACGCTGGTGAGCTGTAATCAGTCATGGATTGAAGCAGACATGAACATAAGTCCTGTTCCCACTGAATGACCTCTGAACAGGAAAATACAGCTCACATGCTCCAAACACACACACCCGTCTCATTAGCCTGCGTTTTGCCTTTGTGGCTTTTACTGAATATTATTTTAGTTTGAGCACCCAGGATGTTTGCTCATTGGTCATGTTTAAGAACCCTTTCTGGAAGGTTTCCTGTAGATGTGTGTGATTTCCGTGCTCTTTGAATTGATATGTCAAACAGGGTCGAGAACTGCCGAACTATTCCTGACTTCTCTTAACATTTTCAGATCTGAGATTTTGGAGATGATTGATTGTTGCCGTCTCTCAGTTGTTTTCCGTACCCGTACAGATTGTCTTAAATGTATTTTTGGACCCGTAGCTTTTGAATAGGAGTCTCTCTCTCGTTTGTTTACGAGATGTTCTCCTTGCTGCTGTCATAGCCGAGCTTTGGGGTTTTTTCCTTCCAGTTTCTGAGATTTGAAAGAATTTGATTATTGTTCCATTAGCAGTTTTGCATAGTAATGTTAACATAAAACATTCACAAATCATCATATTCTTCACTACTAAAACTATATTCCCGAATAATCATGATACTGATAATTAAAGATGCACTATGTAACTTTTCCGTCTGCTAGAGGTCGCCTATTCAAAACAAAGGCGTAGTTTGAGCGCAGAATCTTGGGACATGTGGTCTTGATCGGGATAGAACTCGGGCAGAAATCATGTTGATGGATGTGATTATTAACGTTACTGTAGTCTGAAGCAGAGCAGGACGAGTGTTGTGGAGCTGAGGAACCGCTGGAGCGATTTGTTAATGAGATGAACGCAACACACGCCTCGCGAGCAGCGGGACTTTTATTATGCCACAGTCGCTGGTGCCATTTCCGCTTTTCCGGTCATGAGTATGAGGTAACGCAGCTCTGTTTATCATATCAGTCAAATCGGAGTGTGTTGAAAGTTATGACGTTACTTTGTGCGTTCTCTCGGCTGCTGCTATGCAGTCCTTCTAGAAAAATGCGGGAAAAAATTGTGATTGTTGCGGGAAAAAATCTTTGATTTTGCGGCACATTTTCCTAAAAAATGCAATGGAATATGCGGGATATTTATAAATTTTTTTATGAGATGAAAATGCAAGAACTTTCAAAAACTGCGGTTTGATGAAAGCGAGAATAACAAAGTGATTTCCCCCAACACCCTGTTCAGACTAGGCTGCTACCTTAAAGTAAAGAGTCATTTCTTATTACTTCCTATGGTAAGCAAGCATATACATCACAGAAAGGGCTGGGAATATTTAAGTTCTCATCTTGTTTTATTTCAGACCTTAATAAACACATGACTCAAACTTACAAAACATTGATGAGTCAAACAAGTTCTGTAGCTTTACAAAAGGAATATGCTACAACTTCTGTAAAAATTAATAAATAAAATATATAAAAAAATGAAATGTGTGCTTCCTGTTTTACAGAGGTAGCTACACAAAACATCTACTGCTAAAATAAGTGCTTCCAATCTCTTACTGTGTTATATATAGTACAAACTACTAATAAACTTACAACTGTAAGGTTTTGGAGACTAGTATGATTTAACCTACTGGTAACAAAAAAGTGCAATCTTACAACTGTAAAGTTGCATCAACTCCTGAATGTCATGTAACACACCGGGAAACTGCTTTGCGCGGCCTTTTGCGCTTATTTTTGTTGGCAAATGAGAATGATTTGGGGGCTTCATCCCGGGGTTTCCAGCTTTTCGTTGATGTTCACGTCACGTAATTACATCACTTCATAACGCTCCCATGGCAATAGGGGGAAATGGCTGCTCTTGTGTGAAGTAAACTTTCTGCTAAGATAGATGTGACTTTTTTTCAATAAAAAAAGGGATTATGAAATCATGCAAGCCCGCATATTTTGCACGCAGAAATCGGCAATTTGAAAAAATGCGGCCCCCGCATAAATATGCAGACTTTGGCTGATTATGCATTGAATTATGCGATCGCATAATTGCGTTTTTCTGGAGGGACTGGCTATGACACTTTGTTCACACTGCAGTGAGAGTAAAGCGTTTCTGCAAAATAAAACCAGAAACCAAGGGGAACGCAGATATGATGTCATCGACAGGCGACTTCCTCACACGTCCCGGTTCATTGGTTAAAATAGCAATTTTATCACGATTTACAAATAGTTGGAAACATTTGGGATATTGTAATTACTCAACTGAACATAATATATAACACTGGCCTAGTGGTTTTTGGATATTTTACTGCAAAAATGTTACATAGTGCACCTTTAATTGACCTGCCCATGCCCAATATTGTCTTGTATACAAATTGAATTTGAATTTTATTTTTTTTATCCAAACTTTGGAGTGTCATCCATTTCTTTAGATTTACAAAATACAATTAAGTTGATCAGTGAACACACTGGAAGTATTTTCTTTGTACCTTTGTCAGTTAAATGAAGATTCAAGAGAATTAACAAATTTTGATTTTATTGCATTTTAAAAGCTCCAGTCTGGAGTTGTCCATGTTTTAAATACATTACATAAATTGATTATTTACTATTTGGTTCATTTTGAATCTTAGCATAGAAGGAAAAATATAGTAAATTATGAAGTAAGTCTTAATATAATTTGATTCCAGTATCCAATGCTGTTATTAAAAAATCTTAATATACCAACGTCATCATACGTTCATATTTATATCTATATCTAGTCAAATGTTTAATCACGTAAATACAGTGTTGTATTCAAGTTCTCATTTGCATCATATGTTTGTGTTTCAGGCCCATGATGAAATCTGTGAGCCGTAGCTGCCACAGCTAGTCATAAGATGCACCATGGCCAAACCGGGATCGGACCGAGATGCAGCCATGGTGGAGAAGACAGCGGGGAAGAAGGTCAGTCGGAAAAAACTGTAATGTTGTGCAATATTATTACAATTTAAAATAATGGTTTTCTATTTTAATATGCGTTAAAATGTAATTTATTCCTGTGATCAAAGCTGAATGTTCAGCATCATTACTCCAGTCTTCAGTGTCACATGATCCTTCAGAAATCATTCTGATATGATGATTTATTATCAATATTGGAGACAGTTGTGCTGCTTTAATATTTTTTTATAACCTGTGATACTTTTTTCAGGATATTTGATGAATAAAAAGTTTGAAAAAGAACATAATTTATTCAAAATAGAAATCTTTTGTAACAACATACAATACCATTCAAAAGTTTGGAGTCAGAATTTTTTTTGAAAGAAATTTATATTTTTATTCAGCAAGGATGTGTTCAATTGATTAAAAAGTGACAGTAAAGATTTATATTGTTAAAATAATTAAGCTGTTTATTTAAAAAATATAATAATAATAATAATAATAATATATTTTATTACAACAACACCATTTTTAAATAATAATAATCATAATAATAATTATTAGTTAGTAGTAGTGTTATAATAATATTATTATTATTATTATTATTATTATTACTACAACAACAATTTTTTTAAATAATAATAATCATCATAATAATTATTAGTTAGTAGTAGTATTATTGTGTTATTACTATTATCACAACATAAAAAATATAATAATGATCATAATTATTAGTTAGTAGTATTATTGTTTTATTATTATTATTATTATTATTATTATTATTATTATTATTACAACATAAAAATATAATAATGATCATAATTATTAGTTAGTAGTACTGTTATTATATTATAATAAAATATATATTTATTTGTATTTTTTCAACCATCTAACTTTTCAACCAGCTAAATGTTGCTGTTCTAATTAAAAAGAAGTACTATTTACATCTTAAAATCATTGTAGTTTTTTCTTTTTATCTTATGTGTATTAAGACGTCTGATGAGGACATGAAACTCTACAGTTTGCTAGTAATGCAGTGGCTATTATATGATTCGTTTTTTTATATATATATAGTTGAATATTACATTTTAGTTAATTGAACCAGCTCAAAAGATCTTAATCTTATTTTTAGTGTGTTTTAAACGATCTAAGATCAAGGCTTTGTGTGTACTACGTTACCCAGAACATGTTTTTGACTATTATGTTCTTCCATTAAACATCAAGGTGTGTGTCTCTTTCTTTCTCTCAGAGTAAAGAGAAAATCTCTCCGTTTGCCAAAACTCCGAAGCTGGATCGGAGTGAAATCCTGGGGAAAGAGGGGAAGTCGAAGTCTTCCATGAAACGGAAGCTCTCCTTCACCGTCAGTCCGCCCCGGAACGAGGAGCGGGACTCCGACACGGGTCAGTTTTGCATTTGCTGTGAAAGTTCTAGTAGCTTGTATCTGTGCCTCACTGCCGCCCCCTCCTGGTCACTTTTAGGTCTTGGTTTTATTGGACATGCTGTACTAGAGGTTTTTTTTGGAGGGTGTTATGTAACAGTTAAGCCAGCCTCATCAAATACATGGATGCTAGATTGGGTCTCAATCAAAAACAAAATAGATTTCTCCTCATTTAGAAAATCATAAGATTACAAGGGAATGAAAAAAAAGATATTGTCATTACTTTACATGGAGCCTAAAACCTCTTGTTTTAGTCCCAGTTCTGTAGTTAGTTGCTTTACGTGAAGGTAAATATACTAATACTTTCTTTTCTTACCTATGCAGCTGATAAATAGGAAAACTTAGCATACTGATATTCATTGTCCAAAACCTAATAAGAATATAATAAGCTGCTTAGAATACCAAAACTACCACGTATAATCATGATTTGATGCTTTATACTGTGCAAAGATGCAAGTTTAACCAATATGTAACTTTATAATGCAGTACATGTCTGTGCTGATGTTAATGTGCAATACTGTTTTGCGTTATTTACACATTAAAGCGACAAATATGGAGTGGTTTGTATATATTCAGTGCCAGTCAAAAGTTTGGAAACATTACTATTTTTTATGTTTTTGAAAGAAGTCTCTTCTGCTCATCAAGTCATTACTCCGATCAGTGTCACATGATCATTCAGAAATCTTTCTGATTTGATTATTTATTGTCAATGTTAGTATCAGTTGTGCTGCAATTAAATGTTTTTATTTTCATATTCATATTATATTTTTTCAGGATTCGTTGATGAATAAGAAGTTGAAAAAAGAACAGCATTTATTTAAAATAGAAATCTTACAATATAGACGACCGTTCAAAAGTTGAGTCAGAATTTTTTTTTTTTTTTTTTTTAGAAATTAATACTTTTATTCAGCATGGATGTGTTCAATTGATTAAAAAGTGACAGTAAAGATTTATATTGTTAAAAAAATTAAAATGAACAGGGTTCAATTGAAAAAAAAGTTACATTTATAAAAAGTAACAGTAAAGATTTATATTGGTATTTTGAATAAATGCTGTTCTTTTTAACTTTTTATTCATCAATGAATCCTGAAAAAAATATCATGTTATAAAAAAATATTAAGCAGCACAACTGTCTCCAATATTGATAATAAATCATCATATCAGAATGATTTCTGAAGGATCATGTGACACTGAAGACTGGAGTAATGATGCTGAACATTCAGCTTTGATCACAGGAATAAATTACATTTTAAAGCATATTAAAATAGAAAACCATTATTTTAAATTGTAATAATATTTCACAGATTTTTCTGTAGTTTTGCTCAAATAAATGTAGGCTTGATGAGCATAAGAGACTTCTTTCAAAAACATTAAAAATAGTAATGTGTCCAAACGTTTGACCGGTAGTCATTTGTTTTTGGCACGTGTGTTTCATAATGTAAACCTGTTTTTGGCAGATTTGTTATGAAAAATCTGATCTTTTCCTTGGCAAAAAACTATGAAGTGCCTTTATTTTGTATAGGCTAATGTTTAATTGACTGGACTCTACAGAAATAGACAAGGTTAATCAATATTTACCTAACTCTTTGTTGAATTGCTTACAAAAATATCTATATTTTAATTAAATGATTAAAAAAAAAGGTCATTCCTCCTCTTCTTATAAACCAGTGTTATTTTCGTATTATTTATGTACTACAATAGTATTTATCAATATTTTGAATTAGCTTTTATATTGTATTTTTCAATTAAATTTATTTTATTTATTTGTATGTGCTTTTGTTGTTTTTATTAGTTTCTATATAGCTTTGATTAATTTCAGTTTTATAAATTTTTAGAAACTTTAGCTTACAAATTAGTAATGTGGCCTTTGCAACTGTTTAAAATGAGTATATATAAATGAGTTTATAGAATAAACTGTTTTATTCTATTTTATTTCAGTTACCAAAAACTTATTTTAACAGTTTTAGTTAACAATAACACTAAAATAAACTTTTTTAAAAAAATTTAGAAGTGTGAATTTTGTGAGCTTAAGAGGAGAATTTCATGTCTTGCTTTTTGGATGGGATGGATTTAGGTTTGTGATGTCATCTGTGGGTCTTAATATTCATTCCGGAGTCATTGAATCCTGTGCTGTGATTTGTCATTTGAGTGAGGGGCGGAGCCTGTGGGTGTAATCAGTGCTCTGCTCTCCCGTCCACCCCCTCCTTCCCCTCCACCTCTCGAACCCTGAACCTCCCCCTTCTCCCCCCCCTCCCGCCTCTGCTTCTGCACTGTAGATGACTCTGACCCTGGGCAGTCGAGCGATGTGTGGGGAGAGAGATTACTTCCTCCCTGCAGGATATACGCAGGTAACTGCCTCCATTAAAGATGCCCCACAGTAGAGCTGCACGATTCTGGATAAATGGAGAATCGTGATTTTGTTTTGGTTTCAAATAGAGATCACGATTCTCCCACAATTGACCTATCGGTAAGCCCCGCCCCCCTTAGTTAATGTTGCTAACAGTCTTACAATGACAGCTGTCAGTGTGAAAATCTTATCCCAAGATGTTTAGCGGACCCCGTCTGAATGATGGCCAAACTTTACTGAGGGTTTTTGAAGTTTATTGCATCGTTTTTTACTCCAAAAAAATCCCCGTAATGGTGCGTTCACACCGGACGCGATTCGCGCGAGTGATTTACATGTTAAGTCAATGCAGAGACGCGAAATGGCATTCTGCGGCGCGATTCGCGCGAATGAGGCAGCGAGATTCGCGCGATTGAGGCGGCGCGAAGGACGCGAATTGAGCGTTTTGAACGCGCGATTCGCGTGAATCGCGCGAAACGCTCAAGTTGAAAAATCTGAACTTTGCCGGATATTTCGCGCCGCGTTAACCAATCAGGAGCTTGCTCTAGTAGTGACAACAATGAGGAGAAAATCTGTATATTAATATCTGGTTCAGACAATATGATTATCACTGTGATAACATTAAATGACATGAAACACAACCCAGTCTCTTTTTGTTAAATGCAAGTTTATGTATGATCAATAATACAAAAGTATAAGTAATGTATAACAAGCTATACATGAAATAAAGCAAACAATGCAGTCAAACATTCAAAGTCAGTGCTAGTAGGCTAACGTTACAACTGCAACGTACAGTTATAGCCTAAAAATATAAGGTAATGAAACTTATCTTTGCCCTCAGCCTAAACGATTTGCCAGGGAACAAATTATAGATCCATGAGACCAAAGATCGGCCGTTACAAGACGAATTATAGCTCGAGACACACCACAGAGACATCAGAGCCAGCGGTAGACGGCAGAAGGACTGGCCGAGGAAAGGGTTGCCCTCGTCGGCTTTCACGTGCGCTGAGCGCGCTGTCCGCTGAAGCTCACAGCTCCGACAACGGCAGATAAAATGTTCAAATAGGCACTGTTTATGTAAATAAACCACAGATTTGAGCTTTAAACAACTACATTATCGACTGAAAAAGTCTTAAAACTACGTTTTGTCACACATTAACAGTAGATATGAACAAAAAAAAAGACATGTAAACACAGCCCATGTCAGCCATTTCTCAACGAGACGAGCTGCTGGCGGAAGCCCCGCCCATGACGCGAATTCGCATCTGTTGTGCAGTGAATGTCACGCGCGATTCGCGCGAGTAAACTCAAAATGTACACGCGTCCACCTTCGCGCGAATCGCGTCCGGTGTGAACGCCACATAAGAGTTGAACAGAAGTGCGCATTAACGTCTCATTCACAAACTGCATTATCATTAACATGCACATCAAATTACACAAAAACACTCATACAACTAACAGTAAACAAACATACAGACCTTATGCCTTTTCGGGGGTGCTAATAAACTGTAAACTTTGTATCTGAAAACAACTCTAGCTCTCCCTTTCACTCTCTGTAGACTGTAATCCCCATCAAAATAGGAGTCCCTCCTTAGAAAGACAGATAATGTAGACCTTAAACATATCTAAACTCACAGAAATATACAAAATATATACAAAAACAAATTGGACGATAAATCACAATAAAGGACCACCTCTCGTCGAGGAGCATTCAAGTGGGACGTGAGAACAGTTAGTTATTTCGGTTTGTATGTTAGCAGAGACTCACTAACTTTAATCGTCACTTTAATGAGAGTATGACAACCATAAAACCCTCTCAGGATACCTGGAATCAGTGTTACAGCACCCCTGGCACATCATTTTACCATTTGTTTGTAGCATAAACACCATCAAACCGATGAGAGCTTTGGATTTTCCAATGTTTTTCTATGGCGCTGAAACCTAAAGATGTCCGAGTTCCGGTCCCAGCGCAACTGATACTCAACTGCCATTGGCTCATCTGCGTTCGAGGGGAGGGGCTTACCGATTGGTCAGTTTTGAACAGACAAATGTAAATTACTAGAGGTTCTGACAAAATATAATGGTTTGAATGTATGATTCAATGACTCACTCATAAATACTTTTGTTTCATTTACATTTACGTTTCATTACTGGATGAATCAGCGTTTTGAACGAATCTCTTGTGAATGATACATTTTTTTTACAGTCGCGATTTTTTACAGATTACTGGTGGTAATCGATAAAATCATTATTTGAAGCGTCATGTAACTTTCAAAAGGGGATTTGCTCTATTTTGATCGCTACCGTAGACATTGTTATACTATCCCGTTATTTCTGTGATCATTCTAATTATTGCAAGAAATAACGATACTGTGTGGTTGAAAATGCTGTTTTATGTCTAAACATGTTAACTGCTCTCTCTGGGTCAGCGACTGCAAGAACACAGATTAGAATTTATTTATCGGCTGATTTTTGATCAATTTACAATCAAAGGCATATCGGCTATATCATTAAAAAGGCAGATATAACAAACCAGTGGTTTAACAAACCTGAGCTGTATAATGTCTTTTGCCTAATCCACGATTAACACTGACGCGTACGATCACACCGGTGTGATTTAGAAAGTTGAGTGCATCACGTGAATAACTGCTAAATTTAAATTTGTTTTTGCGCTTTAGCTGGCGCTGAGCCACGGACACACGTGTCATATATTACAACTATTCAGTGTTTTCAACCACATAATGTTTATTTTAGGTTTCAGACATTTAAATACACATAAGTACTAGCAAAACAATACATTTATAGTTTGTAAAATACACACTGATGTCTATGGAACCGGCGATAACAGTCCATTCAATTATAAATTGACGACGTCAGATACACATTGTGTAAGTAACTATAAAACGTTTACTATTCTTCTCCCACTTCACCGGTCACTTACTTTCATGTATTTCGGGAGAAGTGGATGAATTTATGTGATGTAAATCCAACAGATCCGATTCTCTGAACTGTGGCGCAAAGTAAAATGGTGGCGCCCATCACGCATTGTAAATCAATAAAGGGTTTTAAACAACAACAAAACATATTCGAGAGTCTGAATATCAGGTAGTTGATGACAAGGCCAACATATTTGTGAATATTTTGAATAAAAAAAGGCAAGAGCGATACATCTGTCATACAGCACCATTGTGGATGCTGTGTGTCACGTGACGCGTCGGGTGTGTAACGGTACCGAACCATTTCAGTACAGGGCTTTTGGTTCGGTGCACGCGTGTACCGAACGGTTTCCGAATACAATTAACAGTTAACAGTCGGCTTGTTTAAAGCGTGGAACACACTTAAATCTGAGTTCCCACACAAACATATTAAGTATTCAGTCCATTTGATCACGAAATTCAAACGATAAATGCCGTTCTGATGCTCTTTAATGTGGCATCACTGATCACAGTTCAAGCGGCTGCGCGTGCGCTTTTTAACGCCGGAAAGACCTAAATATGCTTGTAAACTAAACAATGTTATGTAGCATCACATTTACCTCAGGCAGTCATTCGGTGTTCACAGAATTTTATTCACTAGTGAAATCAACTCTTTCACTATATGCACTATATTAGCCTATATATTCATTATATTCTACTTAACCTGTTAGGGATGTCTTGATTATTTCATGTATGTTTAAATAAACATGTCATGAAAATGACAGACATAAATGATTATATTTCAACAACGAATTGGAGAAAAAACTATTTTATAATTAGAAGTTATTGCAAAAACTGCCTTATATGAAGTTGACATGTTTGCGTGCTATGTTATTTGAGTGTTGATTATTATATCTAAAAATAAATAGCAATTTAGGCTAATAGTTTGTTGTTAACCTTTAATATTAATGTGCAAGTAAGGGCTCCCTATATAGTTTACAGCAATATCTTCAATTAACTTTTAGTTATAATTTAATTTATTTAAGGAGACGCTTTTTTTTCTTCTTCAGTAAACCACTGTTTAATGAAAATAAATAAAAAGCAATTTTGTAAGACTGCTGTACCGAACCGTCAGTTTTGTGTACCGTTACACCCCAAGTCGCCATGGAAATAATAAGGCGATACGATCTAAAATAACGGTTTATATATATTCCTGCTGTCTGCGTTTTAATGTTAATCAAACGATAAAAGACAACAAAAATTGCTCACTACTATTGACTAAATAACTTTCGTAAGGATTAATATGTATTTAATTTATACAGTGAATATGCAGTGTTATTTTACATTTGTTTGCTTTATTTCTGTACCTGAAAACGGTTAATCCGACCTAAAAAGCACTGTTTATTTCATATTTATCTTTGTTCTGTTGTATTTATGTTGGCCTGCTGAATGTCAAATGGATCCAATCCATGTTCATTATTCAATGATGCAGCAATAAACTATAACTTTGAACTTTGCTGATTTAAAACATGATCACATCTAAACTCTATCGTTAAATGGCCTCTAACTAAGATTTCAGTATCGGAATCGGCCAATAATTGTTTGTTAATATCGGTATCAGTCCCAAAAAATCGGTGCATCCCTAATTTGAAAGATTTTGTCAAAGGTTTAATAGACAGGCGAATTGTTATCATTTAAGAATGAGATTGCATGGGTGTTTGAATGGAGGTTTGTGGTCGTTTAGCGATTAATCGTGCAGCTCTACCCCACAGCAAACCCTTACTGTGTCACTCCAACGGTTGCAAACAGTCACGGTTCGGCACCGTCTTTAATCTGTCTCCGTCTGACCCTCCGTCCGACGCTGGCTGAAACAAATCTAGTTTCCGTAACCACTCCCGCATGACCTTGTCTGTCTGCTAGCCTTTCTGCATCACTCTCAGAGAGACAGTCGACTTTTGGTTGCATCATTTGATGTGCAGAGACGTCTCGCACATTCGCTTTTCTTGTTTTCGTCATTTATAAAAAGGCGATTCGGTTCAAGGAAGCACACACACTGACTCTTTCTCGGTTTAACCGCTGCATCTGTTTTAATGGCATGCCTTTCAATAGCTCAGAGACTCATGGGAACGGTGTTAGATGGGTAATGCATGTGTCTGGAAAGTTTCCTCCAGCTGTTTGTTTAAAGGGCATAAATTGCATCAGATGTTGACGTTTTCAGGAGCTGAGATGCATGAATGCAAGAGGAAAGCTGTGCTCATGCTCTGTTCATCCTTTTTCTTGTTTGATGCAGACAAAGATGTTCCAGATAAGAAGAAAGTTAAGAAGGAGTCAGGGACTAAGAAGTCGACCCCTGTCAACATTTTGTTCGGCTACCCTTTATCAGAACGAAAGCAAATGGCACTTGTTATGCAGATGACGGCGAGAGACAACAGTCCAGGTAGGTTTTTTCACCTTTTGCACTGGTTTTATAGCTGAAGATTGGGAGGTTTTACACAGAGGTCAAAGTTATCACTGATATTTTCTTCAGTGGACCATCCTTATCTCCTGAATTTTATTTGTTCATGTCAAAACCAGTATTGACTCCAATTTCTTTTTTATTTTAAGGTGTCCTTGTTACAGTGTAATTATACAATTAAGTACTGAGTATTAGTAATTAACTACATGTACTTACTATATATATTTAGGGTTAGGGTATGGTTGAGGGTTAGTTGCATGTAACTATGCATAATTGACTGTTATTAATATAGTAACTACATGTAACTGGGACACTGTAAAATGAAGTGTTACCAGATGTTTATATGTAGTGTATAAATATTTTCAACATCTCACTCTCTCACTAGTGTTATTTTAGTGTTATTTGTATACTATTACAGGATGTATTTATATTTTGAATTAGCTTTATTTTGTATATTTTCAGTTTTCATTTCCATTTGAGCTTGTTTTAGGGCGTTTTCAGATCTGTAGATCATTTGCTTTGTTCCGAAACAGGGACTTCATTTGTTACAATGTTGCATTTTCTTCTTGGTTCGGTTCGCTTTTTTACAAGTCAACATTTCAAAGCATATAATATGTGTTTATGTAAGTCACATACGAGTAAAACTGTCCTCTTGTTGGTCAGTTTCCTCTGCGTCATCCATCAAGATTAAAAAGTTTGCTCCACCATCTTATTGTGGCTTTATCTGTAGCTTTCGTGATATACTACAATAACTAACTAATGTGGTCATATAACACATTTCCCTTTATGAATTATATGGTACCAATTGGATCGTTAGACCACCTGGTTAAGGCGAAATCGAAGCAGAATTGGTGCGGATCCAAGCGCAATTGCCTTGTTTATGTATGCCTAAACAAATCAATCTCGAAATCGAACAAATCGAAGGGAGAAAATGCACTAGCTTCCAAAACAAACGCTCTAAATGAGCCGGGTGCGAAAACGCCCTTAGTAATTTGAAAACTTGGTATTTTTAAATCTGACCTGAAAATGCATTTTTATTTTGGCTTTTAGTTGATTGTGATCATATTCATATGATGTAACGCAATTAATAAACTGGTGGATGCGGGTGAGAGTCATTAAAATGATTTATTATATAGAGACCACTAAAAAGCATTTTTAATAATTGAAATTGTCCTAAAAATATTTGATGAAAAACTAGCAACAATACATTTTAAGAACTAAATATATATTTAAACATTTAAATACTAAAATCACAAAACAAATTTGAAATTCAAGCTAAATAGAAATATTAGAAACAAATGAAAATGGCAAAAGCATATAACAAAACTATAATAATAATATTAATAATATAGATTTTCTAAAAATGCATTACATAGTAAAAAACAACCATATGTATGTTTATTTATTGCTTATGTATTCTTATTGTTTTGTGATAATTTTTATTGTCATGGTTGTTTTTACCATGTAATGCATTTTTAGAAACTAAAATAATAACTAAATATAAAAATATTCTATTATTGATATTTTTATTGTCATGGTTGTTTTACTATGTAATGCATTTATAGAAACTAAAATAATAACTAAATATACAAATATTATATTATTAATATTATTATTATTATGGTTTTGTTATGCTTTTGCCATTTTTATTTTTTTCTAATATTTCTATTTAGCGTGAATTTTGTTTTTCAATTTTAATTTGAGTTATTTTAGTACTTAAATATGTTTAAATATATATTTAGTTCTTAAAATGTATTGTTGCTAGTTTTTCATAATTTTTATTTTTAGTTTATTTCAGCTTTATTTCAATTATTAAAAATGTTTTTAGTTGTCTCTATATAATTAACTCTAAATAATTGTACTGACTCTCAGCCGCATCCACCAGTTTATTCATGCTCAGTGAGTTATGATGTAATCATTCGTTATCAGAGCGCTCGCTTTCTTTTGTAGTCTAGTCAGGTCAGATTGACACTTCAGATAAACCGAATGAGCTTGGCTTTCTGGTTAATCGGTTTGTAATCTCAGATACCACACCGAGCCACCCCTCTCAGTCTCCGGCGGTGCAGAAGAAGATCGCTAGCAGCTCGTCCTCACGGCAGAAGGACAAAGTGAACAAGCGAAATGAGAGAGGGGAGACTCCCCTGCATATGGCCGCCATCAGAGGGGACGTCAAGCAGGTGAAGGAACTCATCAGCCTCGGAGCAGATGTAAACGTCAAAGACTTTGCAGGTGAGCCTGTGCGTTTTATGCACATTTACAGGATTGCATCACCTGATAGCAAGCTGTCTGTTGTTTATGGAATTAAAGGCACAATATGTAAGATTTTTGTATTCAAATATCCAAAAACCAGAACAATGTTATATATTTTGTTGACTTGTGTACCTACATTATCCCAAATGTTTCCAAGAATGTTTAAATCCAGAGAAATAAGCCATTTTAACCAGGACACGGACTGTCTTTTGACATCCTACCTGTGTTACCCTCGATTTACTGTTTTATTTAGTAGAAACCCTGGAAACACCAAAGACGCTTTAATATATTATGCGTTTTATTAGACAGATGAGCAACTGTTTGGACTTATCATTGTTATATAGCTCAACAACACAGTTAGTCTTATTATTTATATCTTGTTTTCTTGATTTACCGCGAGTACCATGTTTTACCATGCCTAATATCGATCTCTCATGGCTTATAGCAGTGTCTTATAGCAGCCACAGAGCGAATGCACAGAGTAGCATTATAGCATAACTTTTAAAACACTCAAATGTATCTAATATGATAAAACAGCGCTGCATTACCACACATACACATGAGCGAATATGTTTAAATAATAATACAAAAAGATTTAAATAATCATTTTACCACGTAATTTGATTACTTTGTAACATAGTTCTGGAGTTCTAAAATAATACAGTCATGGTTTCTGCTGTGAACCCATAAATCAGTATTTCATCATATCTCCCAATAATAAAAAAACATAACATATAATGCAATGCAATACAATAATGATTGAGAGCTGAACAAATAAACCTTCCTGATGATCATATTTGATACATTTTAACATGATTTCCCTAAACATTATGAATGGATAATCAAGAAATAATTTCTTGAAATATTACTAACTATATAAAAGTTATTCTTACGTTTGCTTTTTAAAAATAAATTTCGCAGCAAAAACACACAATGTGAACCACGAACTGAAAGTGGCCGTCAAATATACTGTAGGCTTTATAGGGTTAAGCATTTTTTCCGTCAAGTTGTAGATTCTCATGAGCTCAAACCTGTTTTTTTTCTTCAGGCTGGACGCCGCTCCATGAAGCTTGTAACCTTGGTTACTATGATGTGGCGAAGGTTCTGATTGGTGCAGGAGCGGAAGTGAACACGCAAGGATTGGACGATGATACTCCGCTTCATGACGCCTCCAGCAGCGGACACAAAGATGTGAGTTTTTACTTTAAATGGTGCCATTTACAGGTAGTTATCAGCCTACATGGATTTTAAAGGCTGATACTTGCAGCGCACTTCTGTTAAACACATTTATTGATTGATGATGATGCACTCAAAATAGACAAATATCTGTTGCAAGAACTTGTAGCAATTGTGAATCTTTCTGATAACCTGATTCACCTGTGTCCATTGTCTCTGTCATGTTTTGCCAAACTTTCACAGATTGTGAAGCTGCTCTTGCGTCATGGAGGCAATGCCTTCCAGGCCAACAAGAGAGGGGAGAGACCGGTTGATGTTGCTGACTCTCAGGAGCTTGAGCAGTTACTCAAGGGAGAGATCCCGCTCTCAGAACCAGAAGAGAGCTCTTCAGGTACAGAGACGTTGGCTGGAGATTTGCCAGTACTGTTGCTATTGGTATTTCTTTAGAACTATTCTTTTTGTCGGGTTTAATACAAGACTTGTCAACATTTGCGGCATGCTATGAGACATTCTGACCAGTCTCTTACGTAGAGTTCAAGTCATATCCATTTTCTAAATAGGAGTCTATGTTCTAGGTCTATGTGTTTAGTTTTTACTAACCCATTTGGAGGAACATTTATTTCTACACCTTGCATATATTTTATGTAATATTTAGAGTATTTTACATCTCTGCATTTGTCAGGTGCTTTTATACAAAGCGACTTGCATTGCATTTAAGTTATAATATTTTTTTAGTTCATTCATTCTTTGGGAATCGATCCCATGACATTGCCGATACTAGTGATACTAGATTTTTCTGTCCCGCTCCCACAAAAATATACGTTACCATCTCCCGACCGCAACATTCATGTTTTGTCTTTTATCTAAACATTCAGTGCATTTACATGCACCCGCATAATGCAATTATTTTAATGGGATTTTGGCAATATTGCGATTTAAACTTTACCTCATGTAAATGTAATACTTTGATCAAACTAAAGCTCATAATCATAGTAACCATATTCACAATAAACTATGTGGCGTACGGCGATTTTAATCGCAAATGTAAACACCTTAATCGCATTATTAACGCTCTGACCAAAGTGCGCATATGCACGGACGTACACGGATCATGAACTCCGTGACATTATTCTGAAGTTTTCTCTTCTCCAAATCACTAAACTCTGTCAACACAAATCGCTACGCAGACTCTGCTCTGTTTCTTCATCCAGAAGGCAAGAAGAATGCGAAACAGCATAGGCAAATCCGGCATTGCGATGTTCATCACGGCGCTGAATAATATCTAATACGTCCATAAAAATGTATGCCTATCTGAGTTTGGTATAACCATACTTATTAGCGAATAATCAGAATAATAAAAATTGCATGTAGACTGGATTAAACATTTTACTGCGATTATGTCCTTACTCTGATTATTAGAAATAATCGCATAATTGATGCACATGCAAACGTAGTGATTTGTTGCAAAATTCAGATAATTCTTTTTTCTATTTGTAGACCTAAAGAATTATATGTCTTAAATTGACTTGAATTTTTTTCATTCTGTTGATTACCTCAGACATTAATTATTTCACTTTATTAAGTACTTAAATTATTTGTTTAATAAAATGCCTTTTTAAAATTGCAACTAGTTCTGGATATGCATTACTGATTAATATTTATTTAACCCCAGATATAGACCTTATTCAGAGCAGCAAAGGCTGTGAGGGATAGACTTACCGTGTTTTCAATGGTATCTGCTGTAAAAAGCTGTACAAAGCTCCTAGATCACTTATGATTTTCCACAGCTCATATTGTCGGGAGTTTTTCGTCTACTGAAATTTCTTGGAAAGGTATTTTTGCAGTGTTTCGTCAGCAGAACTCCAAAAACCCATTAAATAATAGTACAACCCACTATAGAAATGAATGTCTATCCCTCACTGCCTGGCTTTCATTCCTGTTAAAGATCAAATATGGCACTGCTGTGAATAAGGTCCTTTAATTTCTTTTAAATTGAATTTAATTGCATTTTATTAATTCCCTTTTCCCATTATTTTGTATATCACAGAATCAGAAGACCCACCGTCGGTGAATCCATCCAGTGTAGACGAGAACTTGGAGTACTCGGATGCTGAAAAGGACTCTGACAGTAAATCGACAACCGTGAAGGCCTCATCATCGATGTCAGGGCTGGATGAATACGAGTTCAAGGATGAGGAAGAGGAGGAGGACCTAAGTAAGGCACTTAACGACAGACACATCTTAAGGCGAGAGCTACGGCAAAAGGAGAAGGAGGAGAAGGAAAGGAACCACTATGCTTCCAAACAAGGCAGCAAAAGCGACCAGTCAACGCTGGTGTGCAAGTCTAAAAAAACGAAGGCATCCCGTATCTACTGCAGTTCAGACAGTTCGAGCGATGAAGCAGAGGTGCCGACAGAAAGGAGGAGCTCGCCTACCCGGTCGGTCAGTGTGGACAGTCACAAAACAGACAGTAGATCGAAGAAAGAAAGCTTGACTCTCACGCCAGTGGAACAGAAAGAAAAAGGTAAACAAAAGAAAAAGAACAAGAGCCAAAGCAAAAACAAGGAGAACCAGGAAGTCCGAGAAGAAGGGAAAGAGAACAGCAAGTCCATTCTGTTTTCTTCTGCGACTGTGTCCGACAATTCTGACAAGGGCGTCAGGGAAGAGGATTCATTCAAAATGTCATTCAGTGCAAAGGATGACACATCGGTTCACCTCTTTCACCTGTCTGTAGTCAAGTCCCCAAAGCTGAACCACAGCCAAACTGACAAGCAGACAACCCCACTGAAACAGGAGAATGCTAAGACTTGTGTTTCTATTCCTGATGGATCCTGTCCAGCGGACGGCGTCAAATTCAACCACTACACAGAATCTGACTTCTGCACAGAAGGTTCTAGCAGTAAGAGCTGCAAGCACAAGGAGAAGAGCAAGCATCACCACAAGGAGCTTAACTTGGATGGAGATGATGGCAGTTCCAGTCCTTTTAAAGACAGTAGTCTAAGCAACAGTATAGACAGTTCTGAGGCTGTCTTCAGGAAGACTGATAAAGACGGGAAAGTTGTAAAAAAGCACAAGCTTAAACACAAGGAGAAGGAAAAGTACAGGAAGGAGTATGAGGCCGAGAGGAATCGCCACCGGCCGAAAGAGCCTCGCAAGGACGGACATAGGAACATGGAGTTTGATCGGGAGTTTTGGAAGGAGAACTTCTTCAAAAGTGATGAAAACGAAGATCTCTCAGGCAAATGTGAGATGCTTGCTGGGGGATCTCCTCTGAAATCCTCAGACTCATCGCCTGTTAAAGAGGAAAGATGTGTGTCAAAAGACAAGCATTCAAGCAGTAGCAGCAGCAAGGACAGGAGGCCAAAAGAGGAGCGAGAAAAGGACAAGACCATTAAAAAAGAGAAAAAAGATGTGCCCATTAAAGAGGAACGTGGAAAGGATGGAAAAGGAGATGAAGTTGATGAAGGTCTTGGCTCTGGCCGAATTCCTGACAGCTCACTGCACAGTTCAGGAGTGAAAGAAGAAGTAGATGAAAAACCAATTACTGTCAATTCAGCAGACCAAGATCAGCTGGAGTCTCCAGAGAAGAACTCTCGCGAGAAAACTGATAAGCGGCCACCAACAAAGGACCGGGAGTCTGAGAAATCTGACAAGAAACATGCAGATAAAGACAAGAAAGTCAAATCTGAACACTTAGCTGACAAGCCTGAACTTCACAACTCTACAGATCGATGGAAAGAAAAGGAGAAATTAACAAATATTTCACATTCACCCAATGATAAGAGCCATAAAGACGGTGAAAAGCTCAAGGCAACGTCTTTGATGAAAAAGCATGAAGAGAACAAGAAGAATAAGGACAAGCTTGACAAAAGAGCTGAGAAAGAGCACTCTTCTGGTGACCACAGAGACAAAGATAAAACAAGTTCGGAAAAGAAAGGAAAAGCCCCTGAGAAAACCACTGATCATGGAAAATCTGACCGCAGTAAAGAAAAAGAACGGGAAAAAGATTCTGACAAGAGGGACAAAGATTCTGACAAGAGGGACAAAGATTCTGACAAGAGGAAAAAAGAGAAATCAAAAGAGACCACCCCCTCTTCCTCATCCTACTCAAATCTGAAGTTGTTATTGGAAGAGAAGAAAGGCTACGTTTGCGAGAACAACAAGGTTGTTTCATCTAAATCAAAAGAAGAGGTAACCAAGCCTCCAGAGAAAGACCGAGATAGAAGAGAGAGGGACCGGGAGTCTGAAAGGCATCGGGACCGCGAGCGAGACAGACACAAGGAAAAGGAAAAGGAAAAAGATCGATCCCAGCTGAACAGGGATGGCAAAATTAGCAAGACGAAACCTAGTGAAGTGGATGCCAAATCTAAGGTTGCACCTACTCTAAAGGATACTCGTCCCAAAGAAAAACGGTTGGTGAACGATGACCTCATGAAGACCAGCTTTGAACGCATGCTCAGTCTCAAGGACCAGGAAATTGAACAGTGGCACAGGAAGCACTTGGAGAAAATCAAGCAGAAGGAACGGGAACGGCTAAAGCAGCGCCCAGGAACAGACCCTGGGAAACAGAAAAGTAAGGAAAAAACTAAAACGTCCTCTTTGTCCAGTGAGCCTTGTCTAACCAAGGAACTAACTCGGTCAAAGAGCTCAGAAACACCAGATGGGAACCGCGAGAAGATCTTGAAAGATGCCACCAGTGGAAGAACGCTCTCTGTAGATGCGAAAACCTTGGGGCTTGCGAAGAATGGTCCAGTAATGGAAAACTGTCTTAATCCATCTCCAAGACCTGAGAGTGAAAAATCTGGCCTTATGTCAAGATCAGTGTCCATGATTTCCGTGGAAAGTTCAGAAGATTCCTGTCATGCAACCACATTGACACCTAGACCAACTGAATATGATTCCGACGTGAACATGGACACTTCAGATTCCCAGCCACCTTTCCTGCAGTCTTCCCTCATTTTACAGTCCTCCAGATCACCTACGGTTCACGATAAAGAGACCAGCAGTCTTCCCGAAACTGCTCTCTGCAATCGCACACCATTATCAAGCAGGCATGCGTCCCCATGCTTAAGGGCTATTTTGGATGAAGAAGCCAAGGTGTCACCAGCTGAAACAAGATCGACAGAAGAGTCCCAGATTATCAGTATTGTTTCACACCCAAGCAGCGAGCAAGCTGTGGTTCATTCGACTGAGATTAGCGTGTCCCCTGTTCAGGAAACTCAGAGCAGTCAAAGTCTTACTAGTGCTCTTCCAGAAAGCGAAAGTCTGACTAGTATTGAAGGTGAAGGCGTCACTCCCGTTTGTCAAGTTCAACCTCCACCAAACTTGCGAGAGTCTAGTGCAAAAGAACTAGGTAGCCTCAAACAGGCTAACAATGTGTTTCAGACCCATTTGCAAGAGAAGAGCAAGTCTTGCAATGCTAGTAGTCAAATAGAGCACGCAAATCTGGGTCAGCTTGACATCCCTGGTGCCGTCATGACGGAGGGATCAAACAAGGAGTCTTCACCAACTGTTGCATCATTTCAGTCTTCTCACACACAAAATCCATCTGATGCCAGTTCACCTTTGCATTCTAGTAGCCAGCAATGGGAAACTGGCCCCGTTTCCAGTGGTGAACAGACATTGACGGCAGATTCTAGTTTGAGGCCAGAGCAAAGAGAGAAACCCTTAGTTGTTCCTGAGAACAAAGTGGAAAAGAGTGGGGAAAACCTCACCAAAACGAGTTGGACTCCAAGCACTCCAAGTCCATCTATTGGTTCATGTAGATCCAGCTCTGAAGAAACTACTAAACCACTGCTGAGAACAACCAGTGTCCAAGAAGATGCTGAAAAGGCTGATGCAAGTGTGCAAGACGAAAGTATCTCAAAGTTCTCCAGTGAGCCATTGGTTACAGTTGACGCTCAGCCAGAGAAACACGAGCAAGGCCTTCATGCAGCTTCAGTGACAAATGTGTCTCGCTGTACAAGTCCAGAAAGGGTCCCTGAGGAGCCCATGGAGCTGTCTGAAGATGTTTCGGACAAGAACCGAATTGCAGAAATCGATGGGGCGAATGTGCTGTCTTCAGAAGAAGGTGCAACGTCACAAGCTCTATCTGAAAGCAAGGATGATGCGGAGACATCAGACCAACTTGCTGTGGAGGAGAAGCCTGTGAAATCTGACCTTCAGACTAATATCGAACTGGGTCAAAGCAGTGCCTCGTTCGATCATCAGGCAGAGCTGCCCAGTGGAGGGACCTCAGGAAGTTCCTCCCCGATATCCAACGCGGAGAGAGATTCCGATTCATCTGGGGCCAGAGCCAAAGTCCGACTCCTTGACGAAGAAGCTGATATGCAGGTGACCCATCCAAGGAAACGAAAGATGCATAGGGTATCAGCTCCGGCCCAAATGAACCTTACGGCACAGCAGGTCAAAGAAAAGGCGCAACAGTCCTTAGCTGCAATTGTAGATGCATTGAAGCTTGAAGAGATCCAGCCTTACCAGACCGAGAGGGCAAACCCATATTATGAGTACTTGCACATTCGCAAGAAGATTGAGGAGAAGAGGAAAGTACTTTGCAGTGTCATTCCTCAAGCACCTCAGTACTACGATGAGTATGTGACATTCAATGGGTCCTATCTGCTGGATGGAAACCCCCTCAGCAAGCTCTGCATCCCAACGGTAAGCTGGTCACCACTTCCATTCTGTGAAAGTCACGATTGTCTAATCATGTCTAAGAACAATAAAAGGAAACCAATGCTAATATCTAAAGTCTCACTGTACTGTTTGTTCTTGCAGATAACGCCACCTCCCTCTCTACCTGAACCACTGAAGGAGATGTTCAAACAGCAAGAGGTTGTACGGATGAAGCTAAGACTGCAGCACAGCATCGAAAGGGTAAATGGAAATGGAAAATATACTGTATTTACTGAACATCAATCTCTAGATCAGATGAGTTTCCTGAACTGAAGCGTAACGCAAAAGGGTTCATGATGGAACTGCAGAGGATTTGTGAGAAAATGTATTAATATTAAAAATGTAGGACTGTCAAGTGATTACAAATTTTAATCTGATTAATTGCAATTTAAAGGCACATCAAATTTGGCTGAGTAAAGATAATTTAAAGTCATTATTGTGTTAAATGAGAAAAGCATCAAAGACATCAGACATATGTAGTCATGTAAAAAACAGAGAAATATTTTGTTTTATATTATTATGTTATTGGTTGCAGTAAAGATGACTTGATTGAATGATGTTTGCTCTTCCAGGAAAAGCTGATTGTATCCAATGAGCAGGAGGTTTTGAGAGTTCATTACCGGGCTGCAAGAACACTAGCCAATCAGACGCTTCCATTCAGTGCCTGCACAGTCTTATTGGATGCCGAAGTATACAACATGCCCCAGGACGTTCAGGTAAATGGCCACATTATTAGGACATTGGTTTAAAAAGTACCCTTATTTCAATTTAAAATAGAGTAAACACTTGCTTTTATTTGATTTGTATAAGAGTGTTATAAAATTACATATTACATCCATCCACAGGAATTATGTTGATGAATCAAGACAAAATTCCAAGAACTGTCAAATGTTTAGACAAATTTACAGCTCTTAACACATTTTTATGGAATAATTGCATTGCAAAGTGCATTTTCTGTAATCAACATCAGAGTATGAATCCTGTCAATAAAGTTTAACTTGTTTTGAAACAATAATGTTCTTTTAATACATCAAAAAATTGGTCTTTCCACATATAGCACGGTTCATCTTTACTAATCTCTTTTTTTACATTTCAGGGTGATGATGGGAAGACCTCTGTTAGAGATCGGTTCAATGCAAGGCAGTTTATGTCTTGGCTTCAGGATGTAGACGACAAGTTTGACAAGCTGAAGGTACAAAAACAGATAAATATGTCAAATTAAATGAAACAAAACTATTCAAAACAACCAGCATCTGTAGACGTATCATGGTATAGTGGCCTCAAAATGTGGACTTATATTTGGACACTTTAGCTACACTTAAAAATGCTTGAATGTTATAGCACAATGTCAAGTTTAACTCCAAAGCAAGTTCTTCTCTATATCAGTGTCACTGTTTCTGAACTCCCTAAAACACCTCCATTGTAGTCTTGAGTTTTCTTCTGGGAATGAACACGTCACAATATTCCTCATTTAAATAATTCCGTTATTTAAATGCATATGCACAATAAAGGGGCGGGGCCTGGTTGAGACACACCAGTAATGCACACGCCAGAGCATTACTGACAGACTGGGAAGAGAGGTGCTGCAACAATATGGGAATTTAGGTTTTTTTTACATTCAAGTATGAAAACCTATTTTAGTAGAGCCCAAAAACGAAATAAAGACATTTTACAAGGGCATAATATGGCCTCTTTAAATAAAAACAGTGAAGTTGTGAGAAACTGATGAAGTTTTGTTGTCTAATGCAATGGCATTCAAACATTAAGGGCCAGATTTACTAAACCGGGCAAATTAACGTGAGAGCGCCATCCCATAAAACCGCAGATGGGAGGGGGAAGTTCACTGTGTGATCTACTGTGCACATTAAAGAGCACAGACGCAGCCGGATCATTTCCATAATCACCAACACAATCTACCAGGAGCAGCGCAAATTAGTGTCTGGTTTAATGATGCCTTTACGTGCTATCGGAAATGTCCTAATTCCCACTTTAAAAGTCGTGATTACGAGCTTGTTGCATTCAAGTGCTTTGTTGTCGAAATGAACAGGAATCATGGTGAACACCAGGTTTATTCTTGCCTATTTACTGGGAAAATCTAAAAAAAAATTAAAACCAACATCATATGTAGTGTCCCATGCACTGACAACCATATAAATATTCCACGTAGTCTGCTTTCTGACGATTCTGTAATTTCAGTCAAATGCAGGCTATTTTCGCTATGTATCAAACATAAAATACGCTTCAAATGATTACTCATACATGTAAATATGCACTACATTAATGTCAAGACAAGATGATCAAGCTGTTTTGGGGGAAAAACGGATAAAACCACACCTGCCACAGCAGTAGTTCTCCCCGCCACCATGTTTAAAGTTAATGGCACGCCCATCTCGGGAATTTGGGTATCAAAAGTATTTCCGAGTTTCCCAGTGGTAAACATGACATCAGAGGGCGTTCATGAGCAATTTTTACCTAGGAAACTCGTATTTACCATAATTCCGATAGCACGTGAAGGCAGCATAAGACATGCTTTTTTTTTGCATTAAATAATGGCACAAACACCAGTTAACTGACGAACGCAAACCTTAGTAAATCACCTCACATGATTCATTTAAATACTCTCCTCACATATATTTTGCATCTGAAACTCCTACAAATGCATATGCAATAAGATCAGCCGCAAAAATAACCCTGTCCGCGCATTTTCAGCGTAAAATTTTTGACCGTGTCTTTAGTAAACCCTGACGGTAGTTTTTTAACGTCAAAAGAGGGTTTTTGCAGGTGCAAGCTGTTAGTAAATCTGGCCCTAAGTGTGTCTTAAGTCAGGGGTGTCCAAACTCAGTCCTGGAGGGCCACTGTCCTTCAGAGTTTAGCTCCAACTTGTCTTAACACACCTGCCTAGAAGTTTCTTGTATCCCTAATAGGGTTATCGTTTTACGTTTTTTTCGATAACCGGTGCCAAACCGATTCTTTTAAAATGGTACCGGTGTCTAAACGGTGCCTGAACCGATACTTAAAATTAAAAAAAGCCACAATACGAGATGGATGAGATTTAAAGGGGTGGTAAAACACATTCTTTTGAAGGCTTGACTGTGTTTGTGGGGTGCACTGTAACATGTGTTCATGCTTCGTTTTAAAAAAAATTGCCTTATTTTTCATATATTTGACCTTTATTCTACACTGCTCTGTCCCTCCTTGTAAAACGGTCTGATGCTTTCCGGGTTGTATGAAGCCAGTCCCTCAAAAATACGCGATGGGCTCAGATTGGTTAGCTGGCCCAGTGTTTTGTGATTCGCTAAAGGCCTAGTGCACGTATGTCGGAAACGTCACGCCCCTTACCGGAGGCTGTGCTTTGGTCAGTGTTAGAAACAACGGCGTCAATAAAACCATATGAGCCCGAATCAGACCCAGAACATTTGAGTGAAGATGATCGAGCAGAACCTGTTCAGTCCTCAAGAGTAAAGACTGCGGATCTATAATCGCTACTGAATGGCACTTTAACTTTTGTATTTTTAGAACGATTATAGCCAAATATCTGTCGCAAGAACTAACCCAAAACAAACACTAAGCACTGGCTTTAACTAGTAAGTTAGCCAAATCACACACAGAACCATGTTTAGCATGCCTGTAGATAAACAATACATAAAAGCTCTAATCAAAGAATCATTTACACTAATGCCAGGTTCGCTGTTGAGATTTTAACTTTAGTGTTTGTAACGTTAGGTGTTCGTCGGATAACGTTAAGTATGAATGAGCATTTAACAGACTGGTTTGCAGAACAGCGTTGTCATCTGTTTACTTCCTTGCTACAACCTATTACAGGAAAACACATCGATGAAAAATAAATCAGACTTGCAGGTTGTGGCCCGTGAACAGCTTCTGTTTGTAAATCCAGCTTTCAGGACAAGCCGTTGTGCATATCCTGTATTGAACTCGCGAAGTTTGTGGAAGTTTGTGTTGTCCTCCGTGAAATGTGCAGCGTGCGCGTCGTGCATCCACGCACTGGCAGTGTTTTTTTCACGCAGCTGACGTTGTGCAAATCTGGCATTGAAATCGCGAAGACGGTGGATGTTTTCCTCTGTTAGATGTGCTGCAGGGAGCCCCGAGCGCGCCTGATTTCCCGCTGACTCAAACACACGTGCAACATGCTGTATGTTAAACGCTCTGCAACGCACCCCCGTCCCAAGGAAGGCTGAACAGAGCAAGTACCCCAGACCTGCAATCCGGATGAAAATAACACCGTTTCCTCTGCATCGCGGCAACAACACTCCAGCCTAACTATACCACAACAGCGCCGCGATACAAAATGGCCTCACCCCCCCTTATTTAATATTCTCGGAGGAGGGGTTTATGTAAATATTGAGCCTGTTGATGTCACCAACCCTGGAGGAATGTCTGTAGTCGCCTACTGGCCGTTTGCTGTAGTTCTTAGAAACTGATTTCTTTAAAAGCAAATATCTCCCTTTGCTTTAAACTTTGAACGTTGTAACTTTGCAGATGTTGTTTATGCTCAAGCAGCAACATTGCACGCTAGCTAAAGTTAGAATAGTGAAATCGTGGTTTACCACCCCTTTAAAGAATGGCGCTTTATAGATTTTTTTTATTATTTAAATTGAACAATTTATTACAAGTTTAAAGTATACTTAAATATATAAATATAAATAAATACAAAACACAATTTACTTAACAAATTCACAGTAAAACTAAAACCACCTAACCCAACTACAACAGGCCTAATTTAACTCTAAATCACACTTACAGTAATAACAGCAGTCGTCTGTATTCTTGGTCTGCTACAAACCAGCTTCAAGCTTCAGCTTTATTTTGCAGAAATATGACCATATTCTCTGGCTAAATATGTTTCCACGGCGACACTTCATGCTTCTCACATGACACACAGCTGCCACAATAGTGCTGTATGACAGCTCAGCTGTATCGGGTCTATTTTGTTTTTTATTTTTTTATTAAAAACATTCAAAAACTTGCTAACTATGTCATGAACTATCTGATATTCTGATTTTCAAATATGTGTTAAGTTAGTTGATCTATACTGCGAGATGGGCGGCGCCATGTTAGTTTGCGCCTCAGAGAATCGGATCTGTCGGATTTACGGATTACGTAAATTAATTCACGTCTCACGAAATACATGAAAGTAAGTGACCGGTGAACTGGGAGAAGAATAGAGTACACTATATAGTTACTATATAATGTGTATCTGATATGAATTGTCTGAAAGGATTGTCATTGCCACTATAGACATCAGTGTGTGTTTTTTGCTTGCACTTATTAGCATTTTAATGTCTGAAACCTAAAATAAACATGATGTGGTTGAAAACACTGAATTGTTGTGATATGTGACGAGTGCTGAGCGTGTCTGTCTCTGGCTCGGCGCCAGCCAAAGCGCGAAAGCACGTTTGAATTTAAGTGGCATCGAAATCTGCGTTCAGATTCGGTTCGGTACATACCGGTTATATAGGTATGGCACTGGGTTTCGGTACCCAACCCTAATCCCTAATAAGACCTTGATTAGCTGGTTCAGGTGTGTTTAATTGGGGTTGGAGCTAAACTTTGCAGGACAGTGGCCCTCCAGGATCAGGATTGGACACCCCTGTTTTAAAGGTGCACTATACCTTTTTGCAGTAAAATATCCCAAAACCACTAGGCCAATGTTATATATCGTCGCTGCCCGATGAAACTCACGTATGTCCAAAACGGTTACTTTTCAGGAGGTGAAAAAAACACTGTATTTCAAAAGCAGTTGAATGTAGCGTTGTCATACTTGGTACGGCATCTTTACATGTAACCATATTCTTGCCAGTGTAATGATTTAATCCACATTTGACCAAAATTGAGTTTAAATGGACATATGTGCATATTTTACAGTAACGGTGGTCGATACGCGTTCTTCCGATCATTAATTAGAATGGCCAAGTCGCGTTTCATATTGACAGAGGAGTACGCTCAGTTTATTAAATAGCCTACGTCTTTAGTTTATTAAATATGCTTAGTTTATTTAATATTAATTATAAATTTATTAAATGTCTCTTGCAAACTATGAAGGGACAATGAATCAATACACTGACATGGTAATGCTAGACAGATACTTTGTTTGTACAGTCCTACCGTAATTTTGTCACTCCTAGACGTACGTCTGGCGTCAGGGGGGAAACGTTTACCTCGATGAAGGAAAGTCATTGTCTCACCAGGCTATGTTTCACGAGACCGGCGAGATGCTTCCACAGGGCGGGAGATACGCGGCGTGATTGACAGCTTTGACACCAAATGGATATACGTGAAAATCAGATGACATGATTTCACAACTTTTCATTGACCATTTAGATATGTGAAGCATACTGTATACGGAAATGAACCTGGACATTCAATCCGTCGAAAAATCTCAAAATCGGCAAAATGGACACAGCGACGATATGTTGTTCAGTTGAGTAATTACAATATCCCAAATGTTTCTAACTGTTTGTAAATCGTGAGAAATTGCTATTTTAACCAATGAACCGGGACGTGTGAGGGAGTCGCCTGTCGATTGCGTCATATCTGCGTTCCCCTCGGTTTCTGGTTTTATTTTGCAGAAACGCTTTACTCTCACTGCAGTGTGAACAAGTGTCATAGCAGCCGCAGAGAGAACACACAGAGTAATGTCACAACATCATCAACACACTCAGATGTGTCTAATATGATCAACAGAGCTGCGTTACCTCACACTAATGAGCGGAAAAGCGGAAATGGCGCCGGCGACTGTGTCATAATAAAAGTCCCGCTGCTCGCGAGGCGTGTGTTGCGTTCATCTCATTAACAATCGCTCCAGCGGTTCCTCGGCTCCACAACACTCGCTCCTGCTCTGCTTCACTACAGTAACGTTAATAATCACATCCATCAACATGATTTCTGCCCGAGTCCTATCCCGATTCTTTCCCACCGGCGTTGAGGTGAAGACCACATGTCCCGAGATTCTGCGCTCAAACGTGCCGTCATCAAACTACGCCTTTGTTTTGAACAGGCGACCTCCAGTGGACGGAAAAGTTACATAGTGCACCTTTAAGTGAACCTCTTTGAAGCCTCTATCTCTGTACAACTGACCCGATTCTCTGTTTTTCCGCAGACTTGTCTCTTGATGCGTCAGCAGCATGAAGCGGCGGCGTTAAACGCGGTTCAGCGTCTGGAGTGGCAGCTAAAACTGCAGGAACTGGATCCCGCCACTTACAAGTCTACCAGCATTTTCGAGATTCCCGAATTCTACATCCCTCTCGTAGAGGTCAACGACGACTTCGACCTGACACCGATCTGACCTGGCGATGAGGGCGACATAACGTTTAGTAGCTGTCGGACCACGACAAGTGACGATGTCAAGACGTGCGTAGGGTGATAAACACGAAGCACTTGATTTGGAGGTGTGTGTGTGTGTGTGTGTGTGTGTGTGTGTGTGTGTGTGTGTGTGTGTGTGTGTGTGTGTGTGTGCGCGCATGTATGTCGTGTGTTTGTGTGTCACGGACTCTCCAGATTTATAATAAAAGAAGTTAAAAAAGAAAAGAAAAATGACACAAACGAGCTCTGCACTTCCAGGCTAACTGTCATCGCCGGTTCAGTCTGTGTTCGCTGTTCTAGTTCGCACCCGGTCCAAACGCACTTCACCTTTGAGCGCCAGATTGGCTCCTATACTAAAACGCACTTAACCCTGAGGGACCGGTGGACCCCAGGTCAACAAAGAGGAGTGTCCCGAGGTGAAGACCACCAACGGAAAGCGAGAGATTTCCGTCCCGTTAGGAAAGAGATCTCAGTCCGACATGTTTCTACAGTGAGTGTTCATAGATTATGTATAGATTGTGCTCCTCATTTTTTAACTTATTTTATACATACTGATTGTGCATTTGTAAATAGCCATGTAATTATTGTTTTTAACTTGTAAAAAATGAAAGAAAACTGAGAGGACGGAAAAAGTTTAAGTAATAAATATTTTGATTGTAAACTTTGTTTTGTCTAATGTTTAATGGACCAAAGTTGTTTTTACATTGAAGTTCTTTGTCGTTGTTGCTGTTGCCGTTGCTGTTGGCTTAACTCTTTAAGCATGTGTTTTGAAATACTTTCCCCGTTTCGTTTGATTTATTTCCTTTTCTGAACTCCATCAAAGCCGATGTTTTCTTGACTTGTGATTTCTATAATGTGCATGCTTTCGCAGGTTCGTCCCTTTCTGAACAGTTGTACCGTGGTGAGGTTTACTGAAGTGGTCCTGGTTCTTTTCTGCCATTCTCGTGTCTGTTAGTAACATCCACTTCTTGCGTGTCGTCTCTTGTGTCTTGCGCACATTTAAAAAAGAAAAAAAAAGAAAAACGTTTGTTGTGGTTTCTCAATAGGAAAAAAAATACCCTTACTTTTACAGTTTTAATGTGAGATCACAACGAAACCTATTTTTTACAACGTAATGCCTTTTGAACTATGGTTCTAAAAATATGTCTATTTTAATATTTACTTGTTACATGAGGATGTACATATTTGTAATATATAATTGAATAAATTTTATTGGTTGTGAAATTAAACTATTTTGCTCTTTTGTTTTTGTTTAATGTGTATGTCATGGGATTTATTGGTGAATATTAATGTTTTAATACTCTGCATTAAAGCTCAAAGAAGAGGAGTGTCCAGCAGATGGCAGAGTGGACAAACTAAAGAATATTAATCCACATCAAACTACTAACTATTTAATCTTTTGGAACTATTCAAAAATATAATAAATTATAAATA
>NC_137102.1:57333716-57368716 GCF_949357685.1 Gobio gobio | reverse complement strand
GAGCTGAGGTTAATGTTGTTACTATTGTTAGCCAAGTGATTTCATATTGAAATGTCAAACGTGGCTTGTAAACAGCTAGTTAACGTTAGTCAAGTTAGCTAACGCATATTCATAGCTAACGGTGTCTGTAACACACTAATATGCATTAATTCATGCTTAACTAATGCTCAGATCATGAGTTAATGTATGACTAAATCATTTATTAATGATCACTGCATAAGCAACTAATGAACATTCTATATGATTAATAGATTAAGTGATATATGAATTGATATTAATTAAATGTGTCATGTATTAATTCTCTAATAACATGTTATATTAACTAATAGTGTAAATTAATATTGTGGTAATTAACATGAATTTACACTATTAGTTAATAGAATGTTATTAGAGAATTAATACAATATGACACATTTAACTATTAACAATGTAATGATTATTTAATCTATTAATCATATAGAATGTTCCTTAGTTGCTTATCTTGTTTGATGCAGCTAATTATGGAACATGTCTATTGCTTGTTCAACCCCTATACTGCGTTAAGGTGCTTCATTATCATTTGTTCAATTAAAGCATTGCATATCACTCCCAAAACAACTGTTCTCTTTGATTATTGATATTTACAGTCAATTTGAATATTTACTTTTTACTTTCGGTACTTGAGTACATTTTAAATCGGATACTTTTGTACTTTTACTCAAGTGATTTTTGAATGGAGGACTTTCTACTTTTACTGGAGTCATTTTTTATTTAGGTATATATACTTTTACTTGAGTATAACTTTTGAGTACTTTTACCACCCCTGAGTGTGTGTGTGTGTGTGTGTGTGTGTGTGTGTGTGTGTGTGTGTGTGTGTGTGTGTGTGTGTGTGTGTGTGTGTGTGTGTGTGTGTGTGTGTGTCTGTGTGTGTCTCTCTGTGTGTGTCTGTCTCTGTGTGTGTGTCTGTATGTGTGTGTGTCTGTGTGTGTCTGTGTGTGTCTGTGTGTGTCTGTCTCTGTGTGTGTGTCTGTATGTGTGTGTGTGTGTGTGTGTGTGTGTGTGTGTGTGTGTGTGTGTCTGTGACGGTGTGTGTGTGTGTGTGTGTGTGTGTGTGTGTGTGTGTCTGTGTGTGTGTGTGTGTGTGTCTGTTGTACTGTGTGTGTCTCTGTGTTTGTGTATGCTTTGTGTGTGTGTGTGTGTGTGTGTGTGTGTGTGTGTGTGTGTGTGTGTGTGTGTGTGTGTGTGTCTCTGTGTTTGTCTGTGTGTGTGTGTGTGTGTGTGTGTGTGTGTGTGTGTCTCTGTGTTTTAATGTATGTTATTTGTGGCTCTTTCTATAGTGTGTGTGTGTGTGTGTGTGTGTGTGTGTGTGTGGCTCAGTGTTGATCATTCAGTAGATGTCCTGCTCTTAAAGCCCTGTGGTGATGATCCAGTGATGCAGTGCTGCTTTCAAACATCCTGGCATTTTGATGAGACTACAATATAAAAACCATGATACAGGAATTTCAGCATCATAGTATATTTGGGAATGTCCTCCATCACCCCCAACATTTCTGTCTTTCTTTCTTTCTTTCTTTCTTTCTTTCTTTCTTTCTTTCTTTCTTTCTTTCTTTCTTTCTTTCTTTCTTTCTTTCTTTCTTTCTTTCTTTCTTTCTTTCTTTCTTTCTTTCTTTCTTTCTTTCTTTCTTTCTTTATTTCTTTCTTTCTTTATTTCTCTCTCTCTCTCTCTCTCTCTCTCTCTCTCTCTCTCTCTCTCTCTCTCTCTCTCTCTTCTGTGTCTGATTAGATCTGTGCGCGTCTCTCTTTGCTCTGGCTGTGTTTACTCTAGTCTGTGTATCCCAGTGAGAGTCCGAGAGGAAGAGAGGCAGAGACAGTGAGACGGGATGTGAGACGGGCGTCTCTCCTGCGTTTGAGCTCTGTCTGGGGAGTAAACACAGGAGGTTCATGACATCACTCCAGTAAACAGACCGATGGACGAGAGACTGGAGCCCCCCCCCTCCCCCCATTTTATTCAATATCGATATTTATCTGTATTTCATGTCATTAATGGGAAAGGAAATGCATTCCACACGTTTGTTTGACCTGAAGAATGAATGCAGTGTTGCTATTGATCACTAAAACTATTTAAAAATAATAATAATAATTAAAGCTGTAATAAAGCGGTTATAAAATGTAATGTACATATTAAATGAGAAACTCAAACTTAGAATTCAAGTTGAATTAGTACTAAAATGACTACTATTTTACTAAATTACTAATAAATGAAAGCTAAATATAAATATTTAGAAAAAACTTACTAATTAAAAAGAGAAAAGCATATAACAAAATTACTTAAAATAAAATGTAAATGAACATTTTAAAATAAAAGCTCATTCAAATATTAATAAATACTATAATAGTATATAAATAATACTAAAATAACAGTGAATTTATGTAAATGTGTTTTTAATGTTTTATTCCCCCCCCCAAATTCTGTTTTCATTAGATTTTTTCTGGATTCTCTGTTTTATGATTTAATACAAAATTTAAATAATAATATCATAATCAAATTTGACAAATCTTCAAAAACCTAATGAAATTAATTAATACAATTTTAACAATTTAATCGATCTTTTAAAATTTAAACAAATAAAAATGTAATAATTAATCTACAGCAAACGTTATGTTATTATTTTATGTTGTTTACTGGATCAATAAAAACATGGAGGAAAGAATATCATGGGCGAGTGATATTCCTTATAATAATAATAGTTTATTGTAGTATTATTATTATTATAACTTTTAGAAGTACTTTTTAATATGCAATCAAATGCTTGATATTTAGATGTGCGCTAAAGATAAAAAATTACTCAAATGTATTATTGATATTGTGGATTTTTTTCCAGATGCATATCAATATGGAGCCCTAGTTGCTAGGATATTGCGATGGCGTCCCGGGGGATTTTTCAAGTGTATCAAAGTGATTGCTGGTTGCTAGGGCATTGCTAGAGTGTCTTTCGTGGTTGCTAGGGCATTGCTAGAGTGTCTTTCGTGGTTGCTAGGGCATTGCTAGTGTGTCTTTCGTTGCTGCTCGGGCATTGCTAGAGTGTCTTTCTTGGTTGCTAGGGCATTGCTAGAGTGTCTTTCGTGGTTGCTAGGGCATTGCTAGTGTGTCTTTCGTTGCTGCTCGGGCATTGCTAGAGTGTCTTTCTTGGTTGCTAGGGCATTGCTAGTGTGTCTTTTGTTGCTGCTCGGGCATTGCTAGAGTGTCTTTCTTGGTTGCTAGGGCATTGCTAGAGTGTCTTTCGTGGTTGCTAGGGCATTGCTAGAGTGTCTTTCGTGGTTGCTAGGGCATTGCTAGAGTGTCTTTCGTGGTTGCTAGGGCATTGCTAGAGTGTCTTTCGTGGTTGCTAGGGCATTGCTAGAGTGTCTTTCGTGGTTGCTAGGGCATTGCTAGAGTGTCTTTCGTGGTTGCTAGGGCATTGCTAGAGTGTCTTTCTTGGTTGCCAGGGCATTGTTAGAGTGTCTTTCTTGGTTGCCAGGGCATTGTTAGAGTGTCTTTCGTGGTTGCTAGGGCATTGCTAGAGTGTCTTTCTTGGTTGCTAGGGCATTGCTAGAGTGTCTTTCTTGGTTGCTAGGGCATTGCTAGAGTGTCTTTCGTGGTTGCTAGGGCATTGCTAGAGTGTCTTTCGTGGTTGCTAGGGCATTGCTAGAGTGTCTTTCTTGGTTGCTAGGGCATTGCTAGAGTGTCTTTCGTGGTTGCTAGGGCATTGCTAGAGTGTCTTTCTTGGTTGCTAGGGCATTGCTAGAGTGTCTTTCGTGGTTGCTAGGGCATTGCTAGAGTGTCTTTCTTGGTTGCTAGGGCATTGCTAGAGTGTCTTTCGTGGTTGCTAGGGCATTGCTAGTGTGTCTTTCGTGGTTGCTAGGGCATTGCTAGAGTGTCTTTCTTGGTTGCTAGGGCATTGCTAGAGTGTCTTTCGTGGTTGCTAGGGCATTGCTAGAGTGTCTTTCTTGGTTGCTAGGGCATTGCTAGAGTGTCTTTCGTGGTTGCTAGGGCATTGCTGGATGGTTGCGCGTGTGACCTGTATAGTTGCTAATGTGTTTTGGAAAGTTACTTTGGTGTTGCTGGCTGGTTAGTGGGGTGTCATGTGTGTTTGACTGGTGCTTCAGAAGGTTCTGTGTGTGTAGTTGCTGTCGGCTGTCAGTCGTGTGTCTCTAGGTGGGGCAGCTGAGGTTGTTTTAGTCACACATGAATGCTTTGTGGGGCAAGGCCGCACACGTCCCGTCCGCTCCGAGCACTTTCACAAACACACACACACACTTTCCCCTGTACACTGTCTGAACGCCGCTTCACTCCACCTCACGAGAAAATAACAGCTCAACGTTTACAGAAAAAATTGCCAGCTGTGGTTGCCAGAATAAGTCAGTAAAAAAAATACAGTAAACATTTTAACATTTACAGAACAGTCTGTAAAGTTTACAATCTAAAACTGTAATAGAGTGCAACAGTCGGGTTCTGGAAGTAAACATTTTCTCCATAAGGAAACTGATTTTGAACTATAACTTATAAATCTTTGAAGACAGAAATACTGTGAGCTACGAGGTTGTTAACCGATAGTATTTGCTTCAGTTGAAGCCGTCAGCCCACATTATTTCAACTTAGTTTTAAAAAGAGTCAAGAACCCTTACCCTAGGGTTCTATATAGAGCCTTTTGGGCACAAAGGGTTCTTTAAAATGGAGTCAAGAACCCTTACTCTAGGGTTCTATATAGAACTTTTTCGGCATAAAGGGTTCCTTAAAATGGAGTCGAGAACCCAAGAGTTCTATGTAGAACCTTTTCGGCATAAAGCGTTCTTTAAAATTGAGTCAAGAACCCTTACCCTAGGGTTCTATATAGAACATTTGTGGCATAAAGGGTTCCTTAAAATTGTGTCGAGAACCCCAGAGTTCTATATAGAACCTTTTCGGCATAAAGGGTTCCTTAAAATGGAGTCGAGAACCCTTACCCTAGGGTTCTTTATAGAACCTTTGTGGCATAGTCGAAAACCCCGGAGTTCTATATAGAACCTTTTCGGCATAAAGGGTTCCTTAAAATTGAGCCAAGAACCCTTACCCTAGGGTTCTATATAGAACCTTTGTGCCATAAAGGGTTCCTTAAAATTGAATTGAGAACCCCGGAGTTCTATATAGAACCTTTTCGGCATAAAGGGTTCCTTAAAATTGAATCAAGAACCCTTACCCTAGGGTTCTATATAGAACCTTTGTGGCATAAAGGGTTCCTTAAAATTGAATTGAGAACCCCAAAGTTCTATAGAACCTTTTTGGCATAAAGGGTTCCTTAAAATGGAGTCGAGAACCCTTACCCTAGGGTTCTTTATAGAACCTTTGTGGCATAGTCGAAAACCCTGGAGTTCTATATAGAACCTTTTCGGCATAAAGGGTTCCTTAAAATTGAGTCAAGAACCCTTACCCTAGGGTTCTATATAGAACCTTTGTGGCATAAAGGGTTCCTTAAAATTGAATTGAGAACCCCAGAGTTCTATATAGAACCTTTTCGACATAAAGCATTCTTTAAAATTGAGTCAAGAACCCTTACCCTAGGGTTCTTTATAGAACCTTTGTGGCATAAAGGGTTCCTTAAAATTGAATTGAGAACCCCAAAGTTCTATAGAACCTTTTTGGCATAAAGGGTTCCTTAAAATGGAGTCAAGAACCCCGGAGTTCTATATAGAACCTTTTTGGCATAAAGGTTCCTTAAAATTGAATTGAGATCCCCAGAGTTCCATATAGAACCTTTTCGACATAAAGTGTTCTTTAAAATGGAGTCAAGAACCCTTGCCCTAGGGTTCTATATAGAACTTTTTCGGCATTAAGGGTTCCTTAAAATTGAGTCAAGAACCCTTACCCTAGGGTTCTTTATAGAACTTTTTCGGCATAAAGGGTGCCTTAAAATTGAATTGAGAACCTCAGAGTTCTATATAGAACCTTTTCGGCATAAAGGGTTCCTTAAAATTGAGTTAAGAACCCGTACCCTAGGGTTCTATATAGAACCTTTGTGTCATAAAAGGTTCCTTAAAATTGAATTGAGAACCCCAGAGTTCTATATAGAACCTCTGTGGCATGAAGCGTTCTTTACAATAATTGTGTTCAACAGTGGAATTCCTGGTGAAAAACTACATTACCCATGATGCTGTACAGATAATCACACCAATCAGAGAGTCGAAACAAGCAACACATGATAAAATTGCTCTTTAGTTCTGCCCATTCCCATGAAGCACTGCGAATGGCGAATCTGCCTATACTATCAAAATATTTAAATATACCAATATTGATGCATATTTTTCAATAAACTTAAAAAAAATTTTTTAATCTAACGGAACCTGCACACTGAAAAGTCCAACTCCCATGATTCCACGCTCATTCATGGCGTCATCAAGCTACGCCTTTGTTATTGTTTTGAATAAGCGACCTCTTGTGGAGAAACTTACATACTGTGCCTTTAAAATCACTTTGTTGTGCTAAACTTGCATGCTGTTTTTTTTTCTCCTGCTGAACACGAAAGAAGCCTTTAAAAAAAATCTTCACGCTGATTATTTTCCAGTGAGTGATGGTTTACTGAGACCGCCGGCTGCTGTCATGCAGCTTTAGAGGACTCAAAGTAAAGTGCGCAATTTGCATGAACTTCATATGAGGATTTTTGGAGATTGTCAGCCGTTGTCATTAAAAAACTGTTTTTGAGGAAAAAGCTGTATGAAGAAGATTCTTCATACATTCCTTTTGTGTTCCACAGAAAAAAATAATGGCATACAGGTGAGTAAATAATGACCGAATATTCATGTTAAAGCGAACTAGTGTAATTACAGAGATGTTTTTCCTCCTGGAGAGCAAGGAAAGAGAGGAGGGGGGAATGTCAGCAGGTTGAGGACTGAAGCGGAAGAGAACCGCAGGTGTTCAGTCTAATCAATTCAGTGTGTATGCTTAACCAAGAATGTAGTCATTTTATTTATTTATTTAATAATATTACTAAATAGCTGCCACCTTAATAAATTAACAGTGAGAACTATATGTGTATATATAAGTGTATACACCAATCAGGCATAACATTATGACCACTGAGAGGTGAAGTGAATAACACTGATTATCTCTTCATCACCTGTTAGTGGGTGGGATATATTAGGCAGCAAGTGAACATTTTGTCCTCAAAGTTGATGTGTTAGAAGCAGGAAAAATGGGCAAGCGTAAGGATTTGAGCGAGTTTGACAAGGGCCAAATTGTGATGGCTAGACGACTGGGTCAGAGCATCTCCAAAACTGCAGCTCTTGTGGGGTGTTCCCGGTCTGCAGTGGTCAGTCTCTATCAAAAGTGCTCTAAGGAAGGAACAGTGGAGAACCGGAGACAGGGTCATGGGCGGCCACGGCTCATTGATGCACGTGGGGAGCGAAGGCTGGCCCGTGTGGTCCGATTAAACAGACGAGCTACTCAGTTTGTTGTGTATGGGGCGCCACAGCCGCTGACCAGTCAGGGTGCCCATGCTGACCCCTGTCCACCGCCGAAAGCACCAACAGTGGCACATGAGCATCAGAACTGGACCACGGAGTAATGGAAGAAGGTGGCCTGGTCTGAGGAATCACGTGGTGTGGCCAGGTGTGTGTGCGTTGTTTACCTGGGCAACACATGGCACCAAGTGCACTATGGGAAGAAAGCAAGCTGGCGGAGGCAGTGATGCTTTGGGCAATGTTCTGCTGGGAAATTTTGGGTCCTGCCATCCACGTGGATGTTACTTTGACACGTACCCCCTACCTAAGCATTGATGAGACCATGTACACCCTTTGTTTTCAACTAAAATTGTAGAACCACTGTAGTGAGATGGACTTTGTAACGACGTCTTTAGTAGCTTTTATGGGTCTTGAGAGTGTACAGTGCATTGTGCCAATGGAGGCCTTTCTGAGCCTTCATTTGTGTTCCGAAGATGAACAGAGGTCTTACGGGTGTCCAACGACATGAGGGGAAGTCATTAATGACAGAATTTTCATTTTTGGGTGAACTAACCCTTTAAGGTGTTGACTTGTCCTCCAAATTCCCCAGATCTCAATCCAATCGAGCATCTGTAGGATGTGCTTAACAAACAAGTCCGATCCATGGAGGCCCCGCCTCACAACTTACAGGACTTAAAGGATCTGATGCTAACATCTTGGTGCCAGAAACCACAGCACACCTTCAGGGGTCTAGTGGAGTCCATGCCTCGATGGGTCTATATATATATATATATTAGATTAGATTAGATTAGATTCAACTTTATTGTCATTACACAAGTACAAGTACAAGGCAACGAAATGCAGTTTAGGTCTAACCAGAAGTGCAATAGCAGCAAGTGCAGGATATACAACGTTTGCATAAGTGCAGGACATGGATATGTACTGAGTATATATAAATATGTCTATAAATAGAGAGATTGTTATTACTATGAACAGAATTTACAGGTGAATATGTACAGTGAATAATATACAGATGGTTAATACTATAAACAGAATTTACAGGTGGATATGTACTATGAATATAATATAATATACAGATGGCTATTACTATAAACAGAATTTTACAGACAGAGGTATACAATGATATGTTAGGCTAAAATGAGGAATATGGCAGTGGATTAAGGTAGTGCAATAAATTATGGACAGAAGCTATCCGAAAAAAAGTGTAAAAGTGCAGTGGAAGTGATTGCATATTACAGTTAGAAGTACGGTGCAAAATACAAATGTAAACAGTAGGTACTGTAAATAACAGTCGGCAGTGCAAATGAGCATAATCCAGTTACGGTGTGGTAGTGCAAAATGAATAAGTAAACAGTTGTTACTGTAATAAAGAGTCGGTAGTGTAAATAACAAAGTGAAGGTGGATGTGAGGTAGGAGAGTTATCAGTATATGAGGGGAGTGGATCAGCGGGGGTTTGAGTTCAGTAAGGAGACAGCTCTGGGGAAAAAACTGTTCTTAAGTCTGCTGGTCCTGGTCCGGTGGATCCTGAAACGCCTGCCGGAGGGCAGGAGAGAAAACAGTCTGTGGGCTGGGTGAGAGGAGTCCTTGAGGATGCTGCGAGCTCGATGCAGACAGTGTTTCCTCTGGATGTGTTCGATGGCAGGCAGTGGAGTCCCTGTGATGCGCTGGGCAGTTTTCACCACCCGCTGCAGTGCCTTGCGCTCCGCAACAGAGCAGCTCCCATACCACACTGCCACACAGTTGGTCAGGATGCTTTCTATTGCGCAGCGATAGAAGTTCACCAGGATAGCCGAGGAGAGCTGATTCTTCCTCAGTGTCCTCAGGAAGAAGAGGCGCTGGTGAGCCTTCTTGACCAGGCTGGAGGTGTTGGTCGTCCACGACATGTCCGCCGAGATGTGGATCCCCAGGAACTTGAAACTGGAGACACGTTCAACAGCCATTCCATTGATGTGGATGGTGTCGTGTGTGCCTCTTGACTCCTTCCTGAAGTCCACGATGAGCTCCTTCGTTTTGGTGGTGTTGAGGAGCAGGTTATTATCAGCGCACCATGTGGCCAGGTGCTGGATCTCCTCCCTATAGGCAGTCTCATCGTTGTTGCTGATGAGACCAATCACCGTTGTGTCGTCCGCAAACTTGACGATAGAATTAGATCCATACACAGGCTTGCAGTCGGCGGTGAAGAGGGAGTAGAGAAACGGACTTAGCACACAGCCCTGTGGTACACCAGTGTTGAGTGTGATGGATGTGGAGCAGGTGGATCCTGAACGAACATTCTGGGGTCTGTCAGTTAGGAAGTCCAAAATCCAGTTGCACATTGAGGTATTGATGCCCAGGTCTCCAAGTTTGGCTATTAACTTGGTTGGGATGACAGTGTTGAATGCTGAGCTGAAGTCAACAAACAGCATGCGTGCGTAAGTGTTCTTATTGTCCAGGTGAGTGAGCACAGAGTGCAGTGCCATGGAAACGGCATCCTCTGTGCTCCTATTGCTGCGGTAGGCAAACCGGTGTGAGTCCAATGTGGATGGTAGAGAGTCTTTTAGGTGTTCCAGGACCAGCCGCTCAAAGCACTTCATGACGATGGGTGTGAGTGCTACAGGGCGGTAGTCATTAGGGCACCTCGGGTTAGAGTGTTTTGGCACTGGCACAATGGACGTGCGTTTAAAGCATGAAGGTACAGCTGCTTGGGCAAGAGACAGGTTGAAAATGTCTGTAAAAACCTCAGCGAGCTGCTCCGCACATGCCCTGAGAACACGACCAGGGATGTTGTCTGGTCCAGCAGCCTTGTGCGCGCTGATCCGGCTCAGTGACTTGCAGACATCATATATATATATTATACACTCACCTAATAGGATTATTAGGAACACCTGTTCAATTTCTCATTAATGCAATTATCTAATCAACCAATCACATGGCAGTTGCTTCAATGTATTTATGGGTGTGGTCCTGGTCAAGACAATCTCCTGAACTCCAAACTGAATGTCAGAATGGGAAAGAAAGGTGATTTAAGCAATTTTGAGCGTGGCATGGTTGTTGGTGCCAGACGGGCCGGTCTGAGTATTTCACAATCTGCTCAGTTACTGGGATTTTCACGCACAACCATTTCTAGGGTTTACAAAGAATGGTGTGAAAAGGGAAAAACATCCAGTATGCGGCAGTCCTGTGGGCCAAAATGCCTTGTTGATGCTAGAGGTCAGAGGAGAATGGGCCGACTGATTCAAGCTGATAGAAGAGCAACTTTGACTGAAATAACCACTTGTTACAACCGAGGTATGCAGCAAAGCATTTGTGAAGCCACAACACACACAACCTTGAGGCGGATGGGCTACAACAGCAGAAGACCCCACCGGGTACCACTCATCTCCACTAAAAATAGGAAAAAGAGGCTACAATTTGCACAAGCTCACCAAAATTGGACAGTTGAAGACTGGAAAAATGTTGCCTGGTCTGATGAGTCTCGATTTCTGTTGAGACATTCAGATGGTAGAGTCAGAATTTGGCGTAAACAGAATGAGAACATGGATCCATCATGCCTTGTTACCACTGTGCAGGCTGGTGGTGGTGGTGTAATGGTGTGGGGGATGTTTTCTTGGCACACTTTAGGCCCCTTAGTGCCAATTGGGCATCGTTTAAATACCACGGCCTACCTGAGCATTGTTTCTGACCATGTCCATCCCTTTATGACCACCATGTCCCCATCCTCTGATGGCTACTTCCAGCAGGATAATGCACCATGTCACAAAGCTCCAATCAGGTTTCTTGAACATGACAATGAGTTCACTGAACTAAAATGGCCCCCACAGTCACCAGATCTCAACCCAATAGAGGGGATGTGGTGGAACGGGATCTTCGTGCCCTGGATGTGCATCCCACAAATCTCCATCAACTGCAAGATGCTATCCTATCAATATGGGCCAACATTTCTAAAGAATGCTTTCAGCACCTTGTTGAATCAATGCCACGTAGAATTAAGGCAGTTCTGAAGGCGAAAGGGGGTCAAACACTGTATTAGTGTGTGTTCCTAATAATCCTTTAGGTGAGTGTATAATATATATAAGAAAATAGTAGATTTTTATTTATGAATTAATTCATTAAATACATGCGTTTTATTTATTAAGTGACTGGCACTTAATACATTAGCTTTGAGAACTGAGATTAGTAACCAGTTTATTGATTGACTCTCGCTCACGTTATCAGACATTATAGTCGGAGGAAGCTGGTGCCCATTCCTTCATCTCACAGCTGCGGAGAAGCGTCTCTTTTTCACATGAAACGGTGGATTGTTTCCAGGTACAGCAGGAGTTTGGTGAGGCTGTATTTGGACAGGTTGTGCTTCAGTGTCTTGAAGTAAACAGAGCTTTTATGGCTTTTATGTTGTTTGGCTCGATGATTCTTTTAAGGAATGCATGAAAATCACACACGCAATTCCCCAAACCAAAGAGCACTGGGAAGGAATCGGGAATTGTCTGGGCTTGTTTCTTTTGGAAGTGTCTGGGCCACGACGTGTGTTTTCAGGTATCGGCTTTTCTGTAGGTGTTTCTATTGTAACTTTCCTCCCCTGAACTTTCATTTTTAATGGCACACACACACACACACACACATCTGGAAGTTGACCTCTTCCTCGCAACTGCTGGCAAAACACGAAACGCAGAGAGCCCAGTGTGTGTGTCTGTGTTCTCCTTCATTCAGCTGGCTGCTGTTTTCTCTGTAATTATAACTCTAAATGTGTCCCAGGTTTCGGTCACTCTTTTTCCCCTCTCCGCTCGGGCATTTGACGTTTTTTTTCCAGCGTGGAACAGTTTGCAGCTCTGTTTCTTTTCAGCCTCGTGTTATTTCTCATGTTGAAGTATTCTTTGTCTCTTTGGGTGGTTTCCGTTTAACTGTTGCAGCTGAAAGATCTTGATGTTGCTCACGGGTCTCTATAGCACATGTGTTTGGGGATCATGTTTATGTAAGCTACACTTCCTCCACGTCATGTCACCCCCCCCCCCCCCTTTATGTTTACCTTTCATAATGTATATTGTGTGTGTGTGTGTACAGGGTCTTTGTCAGTGCCGGCCGTCGGAGGGGAACTGTTCGTGCTGTAAAGAGTGTATGCTGTGTTTGAGCTCTCTCTGGGAGGAGTGCTGCGACTGTGTAGGTAATGTCAATGCCCAATCAGAACTCACAAATCTCACAATTGGTCCATGTACAACCCCAAATCAGAAAAAGTTGGGACAGTATGGAAAACGCAAATAAAAAAAAAAGAAGTGATTTCTAAATTTACTTTGACTTGTATTTCATTGCAGACAATATGAACACAAAATATTTCATGTTTTGTCTGGTCAACTTCATGTCATTTGTAAATATGCATCCTTTCCTCTCATTCAGACCTGCAACACATTTCAAAAAAGTTGGGACAGTAAAGCATTTACCACTTTGTAATGTTGCCATTCATTTTCACAACACTTAAAAGAAGTTTAGGGACTGAAGACACCGAGTGATGAAGTGTTTCAGGTGTAATTTTGTCCCATTCTTCCTGCAAACAAGTCTTAAGGTGGGCAACAGTACGGGGTCTTCGTTGTCGCACTTTGCGCTTCTCTTGTTGAAATATGCATGGACGTCCCTAGAAAAGATGTCTTCTTGAAGGCAGCATATTATGCTCCAAAATCTCTATGTACTTTTCAGCATTAATGGTGCCTTCACAGAAGTGCAAGTTACCTTTGCCAAGGGCACTGACACAACCCCATACCATGACAGACCCTGGCTTTTGGACTTGTTGCTGGTAACATTCTGGATGATCCTTTTCTTCTTTGGTCCGGAGCACACAGCGTCCATTCCTCCCAAAAAATACCTGAAATACTGATTCATCTGACCACAGTACATTTACATTTACATTTACGCATTTGGCAGACGCTTTTATCCAAAGCGACTTACATTGCATTCAAGGTACACATTTGTTACATATTTTTTTGTCAATTCTTGCTTTCCCTGGGAATCGAACCCATGACCTTGGCGTGGCTAGCGCCATGCTCTACTGTTTGAGCTATAGGAAAGCTATGTTTGCATACAAATACGTGAGAACATGTTTTCGGGCTCGGAGGCATCTGGGATGGACCATCACACAGTACACGTTTCCACTGTGTGATGGTCCATCCCAGATGCCTCCGAGCCCAGAGAAGTCGACGACGCTTCTGGACACTGTTAACATAGGGCTTCCTTTTGGCACAGTACAGTTTTAACTGGCATTTGTGGATGTAACTACGTATTGTGGTACTTGACAAAGGTTTGCCAAAGTAGTCCTGAGCCCATGTGGTGATATCGCTTCTAGATGAATGACGATTCTTGATGCAGTGCCGCCTGAGGGATCGGAGATCACGGTTGTTCAGCTTAGGCTTGCGCCCTTGTCCTTTACGCACTGAAATTCCTCCAGATTCCTTGAATCTTTTAATTATGTTATTCACTGTTGAATGTGAAATATCCAAATCTCTTCCTATCTTTCTTTGAGGAACATTGTTTTTAAACATTTCAATAATTTTCTCACGTATCTGTTGGCAAACTGGCGATCCTCGGCCCATCTTTGCTCCTAAAGGATTAGACCTTTCTTGGATGCTGCTTTTCTACCAAATCATAATTACAATCACCTGTTGACATCACCTGTTTCAAATCACATCATTATTTAACCATTTTTCCTCATTACTAGCCCTAAATTGCTCCTGTCCCAACTTTTTTTGAAATGTGTTGCAGGTCTGAATGACAGGAAAGGATGCATATTTACAAATGACATGAAGTTGACCAGACGATAGAAATATTTAGAGTAAATACAATAGAATATACCAGAAATATTTTGTGTTCATATTGTCTGCAATGAAATACAAGTCAAAGTAAATTTAGAAATCACTTCTTTTTTTTTTTTTGCGTTTTCCATACTGTCCCAACTTTTTCTGATTTGGGGTTGTACAAGAACTCTTAAAACTAGTATTACTTGTATTTATTTAATTTATTTTTAGACTAGGATACACATTTTATTCAGTCATTGTACATATATATACCTACATAATGCATTTTTTTTTTTATTGGTTGATTTATTTTAATTAACCAAACATTTTATTATTAGGATTTTATTTTTAAATAAATCAGTTAAATGATAAAATAAAAACAAAATGTCTTTAATTTATAGTCTTGGCTCAACTCTTATTTAATGCTAATAGCCAGTTCTTACAATAATAACTCTTTTTATTATTATATTTTTATTATCTGTTTATTTATTTTGGACAGTTTATGCACTATATATGCATTATTTATTTTGTTCTGACTGATTTAAAATAAAATAAAATAAAATGTCACCCCATAATGTATTTTTATGCATATATAATAAAATATATCCATAATGTATATTTTATATTATAATTTTATTCAATTTTGAGTTGAGCCAAGACTACAAACTATTATTAATAATTATTTTATTATTTTATTTTATACAAAATCAAATATATCCCGCAGTTAGTTCATGCACAATAAAAATAAACCAGAAATTTCATTATTATATGTGCATAAAATACATTATTAAGGTATTTTATTTTATTTTAAAATGAATTCAATTTAAATTATAAAATTAAATAAAATGTCTTTAGTTTGTAGTCTTGGCTCAACTCAAAATTAAATAAAATGATAATATATAAATCAGTCAAAAGTTAAAATAAATATTGCATATATAGTGCATAAACTGTCCAAAATAAATAAACAGATATATTCCACAATTGGTTCATGTACAATGACTAAACAAAAAAAAAATAATAATAATAATAAAAAAAAAATAATAAATATATATATATATATATAAAAAAATATATATACAGTCATCGTACATATATACCTCCATAATGCATATTTTTTTATATTTTTGATTGGCTGATTTATTTAAATAAACCAATAATGTAATTATTATAAACGTTATTAAAGTATTTTATTTTTCAGTAAATCAAATTCAAATGATAAAATAAAATGTTGTATTTAATCTAATGCTACTAGCCAATTCTTATAATAGTCACTATTATTTTATTTTATTTTAAATCAAAATTAAATATAAATAAAATATACATTATGGAGATATTTTATTATACATTAAAAATGGGGTTATTTAACTTAATGTAAAATAAATCAGAATTTAAATGATAAAATAAATAGTGCATAAATGATCCAAAACATAAATAAACAAATATATTCCACAGTTGGTTTATTTATATATGCTTTTTGTTTATATTTGATCTTTTATTTTATTTATAATTGAATTAAATTTTGATTGATATAAAAATAAAATAAAAGAATAAAATCAAATCTAATCAAATGATTATTATAAGAACATATTATTAGGATTATATGTAGTTGAGCCGAGGCTGTAAACTAAAGCGGCTCAGGTTGTGTTAACAGGTTTGGCTCATTCCCAGTCCAGTGAGAGCCCTTGTAAATATTAGGACTGGTTTGTAGATGACAGCAGGGCTGGTATACACTCCTCTGACAGTGGGATAAAGTGTGAAGTGAGATGGTCCAGATACTTTAAACACAGATCCGTCCAGAGGATGGAGAACAGAAGTTTAAAACATCTCGTTCTTGTACATAATACACAACGAGCAGTTTATAAAGTAGAGAGGATGCCACGTTTTTATACTGTTTAAATCATTGCAAACCGCACACAAATGATGCGGTCATTCCTATATGCATCCATCTCTCAAAACTAGGACATGAAAGCATCAGATTGTAGAGATTGTTCTGTTTCAAACAGTCGTTTGTTAGCCGAGAGAGAGAAGTGTGTGTTGTTCCTGAAGGCCAGAACCTGCCATGGATGTGTGGTAATCAGAAGCAGCTGTCCTGGCCGCCTCTCCGCAGATAATCTGAAACACAAGGTCTCCGGCGTTCTGCTCCTTATTAAAACCTTCATCCATTATCTGATTACCATCTTTACCAGCACTTTATCTCCGTCTCAACATGGAGCTGCTGTCGACAGCCCTGCTCTGAAGTCTTTAAATTCTCCGGTTGTGGTCAGGTTTGCGTGTCCAGCTTGTCATTGACTCTTTCATCACGATGGACCTCCTCCGTTTCTTCTGGCCTACAGGAATGTGCAACCCAAGGAATTACAACGACAGCCCTGCCACCTCCAAGAGCACCGTAGAGGAGCTTTATCGACCAATCCCGTCGCTCTTCCGCGCTCTGACCGAAGGCGACGCCCCCATTAACATGATGGTCGTGTCGTTTCCCGTCGCTGAGGAGCTTTCCCACCACGAGAACCTGGTGTCCTTCCTGGAGACGCTCGACAGCCAGAGTCACAACATCTCACTGCCCACTAGCAGCGTCCATGACGGTGGGTACTGGCTGAGAATGTCTAGGAAAAAACACTGATTTTATCTGCTCTCAGAATGCCAAAGATTATAAGACATGATTCATCTTTATAAAGGAGTGGGTTGGCTGAACAATGGACACGTTGTTTTTCCACACAAGTGGGTGGTGTTTTATACGGTCAGGCTCAAAAATAACAACTGTCATAAAAATAGAAATAAATCTGTACAAATTGTGCACTTTATTTCACATGTTCTGAAGACATACAAACAAATTATTATTCAACCCACTTTCGTTGCATGAAAAAATATGCTTTTATAAGGTATAAGGTCTCATATTGTTTCGTTTCATAAGTGGTTTAATAAATGATGGCAACATTTTTATTTTTCAGGTGAACTATTCCTTTAATTATGGTCAACCAATATGAGTTTTTTATAGTCAGTATTTACATAATTGAATATATTTTAAGTAATATTTACATTTAAAAATAATGAAAATAATAATAAAATATATAAATATCAATAATAAAACAAATTTATGAAAATATCTGGCATAATATTTACTTACAAAAAATGCACAGAAAATGTTTTATTTTGTTTTATGTCTTTAATTGGCTCAAATCTTACTAATCCTATTAATCAATTCTAATAATAATCACTTTCATTTTATCTTTTGTTATTTGAATCAAAATTAAATTAAATGATCAAATGAGCCCCCTCATAATGCATAAAATTATCATAAACTGCGTAAATAAACAAATTATTCTGTCATCAATTATTCACCCTCATGTGGTTCCAAACCCATAAGACTTTCGTTCATCTTCAGAACACAAATTCTGATGAAATCCTCCATTGACAGCTACACAACTACCATTTTGAAACATTACATTAAAAAATGTTAAAACATTTTTTTATAAAATAATATAGATGTGTGTTTACATTTAAATATAAAATATTTATAAAATGTGTACATTGATCTATCAATATGTTGTAGGTTTAAAACTTTTTCTCTCTCGTTCTATTCTCTCCTCCTTTTGTCTCCTCTGTTCTCCTCCTCTCCACTGCTCCTTTCATCTCCTCTCCTGCTCTTGTTTCCTCTCGTTCCATTTGTCTCTTCACCGCTCTTCTCTCGTCTCGTTTTGTCTCATCTTGCCTCTCCTCGCATCTCCTCTTGTCTCGTCTCTCCTTGCTTTGCCTCTCCTCTCCTCCTTTCATCTCCTCTCCCCCTCTCCTCCTTTCATCTCGTCTCCCCCTCTCCTCCTTTCATCTCGTCTCCTCTCCTCCTCTGTTCTCCTCCTTTTGTCTCCTCTCGTTTCGTCTGCTCTTCCCTCTCCTTTCCTCTCCTCTTGTCTCATCTTGCCTCTCCTCGTCTGTTCTAGTCTTGTCTCATCTTGTTTCCTCCTCTCTGCTTCTCCTCTTGTCTTGTCTCCTCTCATCTCATTTCGTCTCCTCTTCACTTGCCTCTTCTGTCCTAGAACAGACAAGGAGAGAAGACAAGAAGAGATGAGTCTCCTCTCCTCTTGTGTCTCCTCTCATCTCCTCTCGTGTCTCCTCTCCTCCTTTCATTTCCTGTCCTCTCCTCATCTGTTCTTGTCTTCTCTCCTTGTCTGTTCTAGTCTCCTCTCGTGTCTCCTCTCCTCCTCTCATCTCCTCTCGTGTCTCCTCTTCTCCTCTAATCTCCTCTTGTGTCTCCTCTCCTCCTCTCGTCTCCTCTTGTGTCTTCTCTCCTCCTCTCATCTCCTCTCGTGTCTCCTCTCCTCCTTTCATTTCCTGTCCTCTCCTCATCTGTTCTTGTCTTCTCTCCTTGTCTGTTCTAGTCTCCTCTCGTGTCTCCTCTCCTCCTCTCATCTCCTCTCGTGTCTCCTCTCCTCCTCTCATCTCCTCTCGTGTCTCCTCTTCTCCTCTAATCTCCTCTTGTGTCTCCTCTCCTCCTCTCGTCTCCTCTTGTGTCTCCTCTCCTCCTCTCGTCTCCTCTTGTGTCTTCTCTCCTCCTCTCGTCTCCTCTCGTGTCTCCTCTCCTCCTTTCATCTCCTCTCCTCATCTGTTCTTGTCTTCTCTTCTTGTCTGTTCTAGTCTCCTTTTGTGTCTCCTCTTCTCCTCTCTTCTCCTCTTGTGTCTCCTCTCCTCCTCTCGTCTCCTCTTGTGTCTTCTCTCCTCCTCTCGTCTCCTCTCGTGTCTCCTCTCCTCCTTTCATCTCCTCTCCTCATCTGTTCTTGTCTTCTCTTCTTGTCTGTTCAAGTCTCCTCTTGTGTCTCCTCTTCTCCTCTCGTCTCCTCTTGTGTCTCCTCTCCTCCTTTCATCTCCTCTCCTCATCTGTTCTTGTCTTCTTTCCTGGTCTGTTCTAGTCTCCTCTTGTGTCTCCTCTTCTCCTCTCGTCTCCTCTTGTGTCTTCTCTTCTCCTCTCATCTCCTCTCGTGTCTCCTCTCCTCCTTTCATCTTCTCTCCTCATCTGTTCTTGTCTTCTCTCCTTTTCTGTTCTAGTCTCCTCTTGTGTCTCCTCTTCTCCTCTCGTCTCCTCTTGTGTCTCCTCTTGTGTCTCCTCTTCTCCTCTCGTCTCTTCTTGTGTCTCCTCTCCTCCTCTCGTCTCCTCTCGTGTCTCCTCTCCTCCTTTTATCTCCTCTCCTCATCTGTTCTTGTCTTCTTTCCTTGTCTGTTCTACTCTCCTCTTGTGTCTCCTCTTCTCCTCTCATCTCCTCTCGTGTCTCCTCTTGTGTCTCCTCTCCTCTCCTCCTCTCGTCTCCTCTCATGTCTCCTCTCCTCCTTTTATCTCCTCTCCTCATCTGTTCTTGTCTTCTCTCCTTGTCTGTTCTAGTCTCCTCTTGTGTCTCCTCTCCTCCTTTCATCTCCTCTTGTCTCCTCTCCTCCTTTCATCTCCTCTTGTCTCCTCTCCTCTCCTCTCGTCTCCTCTCGTGTCTCCTCTCCTCTTGTGTCTCCTCTCCTCTTGTGTCTCCTCTTGTGTCTCCTCTTGTGTCTCCTCTTGTGTCTCCTTTCCTCTCCTCTCCTCTCGTGTCTCCTCTCCTCTCGTGTCTCCTCTCCTCTCCTCTCGTGTCTCCTCTCCTCTCATGTCTCCTCTCCTCTCGTGTCTCCTCTCCTCTTGTGTCTCCTCTTGTGTCTCCTCTCCTCTCGTGTCTCCTCTCCTCTCGTGTCTCCTCTCCTCTTGTGTCTCCTCTCCTCTCGTGTCTCCTCTCCTCTTGTGTCTCCTCTCCTCTTGTGTCTCCTCTCCTCTCCTCTCGTGTCTCCTCTCCTCTCATGTCTCCTCTCCTCTCGTGTCTCCTCTCCTCTTGTGTCTCCTCTCCTCTTGTGTCTCCTCTTGTGTCTCCTCTCCTCTCCTCTCGTGTCTCCTCTCCTCTCATGTCTCCTCTCCTCTTGTGTCTCCTCTCCTCTCGTGTCTCCTCTCCTCTTGTGTCTCCTCTCCTCTTGTGTCTCCTCTCCTCTTGTGTCTCCTCTCCTCTTGTGTCTCCTCTCCTCTTGTGTCTCCTCTCCTCTCGTGTCTCCTCTCCTCTTGTGTCTCCTCTCCTCTTGTGTCTCCTCTCCTCTCGTGTCTCCTCTCCTCTTGTGTCTCCTCTCCTCTTGTGTCTCCTCTCCTCTCGTGTCTCCTCTCCTCTCGTGTCTCCTCTCCTCTCCTCTTGTGTCTCCTCTCCTCTTGTGTCTCCTCTCCTCTCCTCTTGTGTCTCCTCTCCTCTTGTGTCTCCTCTCCTCTTGTGTCTCCTCTCCTCTCGTGTCTCCTCTCCTCTCGTGTCTCCTCTCCTCTCCTCTCATGTCTCCTCTCCTCTTGTGTCTCCTCTCCTTTCCTCTCGTGTCTCCTCTCCTATCCTCTCCTCTCCTCTCGTGTCTCCTCTCCTCTCGTGTCTCCTCTCCTCTCCTCTTGTGTCTCCTCTCCTCTTGTGTCTCCTCTCCTCTTGTGTCTCCTCTTGTGTCTCCTCTCCTCTTGTGTCTCCTCTCCTCTCGTGTCTCCTCTCCTCTCATGTCTCCTCTCCTCTTGTGTCTCCTCTCCTCTTGTGTCTCCTCTCCTCTTGTGTCTCCTCTCCTCTCGTGTCTCCTCTCCTCTTGTGTCTCCTCTCCTCTTGTGTCTCCTCTCCTCTCATGTCTCCTCTCCTCTCCTCTCATGTCTCCTCTCCTCTTGTGTCTCCTCTCCTATCCTCTCCTCTCCTCTCGTGTCTCCTCTCCTCTCGTGTCTCCTCTCCTCTCCTCTTGTGTCTCCTCTCCTCTTGTGTCTCCTCTCCTCTTGTGTCTCCTCTTGTGTCTCCTCTCCTCTTGTGTCTCCTCTCCTCTCGTGTCTCCTATCCTCTCCTCTCGTGTCTCCTCTCCTCTCGAGTCTCCTCTCCTCTCCTCTTGTGTCTCCTCTTGTGTCTCCTCTCCTCTTGTGTCTCCTCTCCTCTTGTGTCTCCTCTCCTCTCGTGTCTCCTCTCCTCTTGTGTCTCCTCTCCTCTTGTGTCTCCTCTCCTCTTGTGTCTCCTCTCCTCTTGTGTCTCCTCTCCTCTCGTGTCTCCTCTCCTCTCGTGTCTCCTCTCCTCTCGTGTCTCCTCTCCTCTCGTGTCTCCTCTCCTCTCCTCTCGTGTCTCCTCTCCTCTCATGTCTCCTCTCCTCTCGTGTCTCCTCTCCTCTTGTGTCTCCTCTTGTGTCTCCTCTCCTCTCGTGTCTCCTCTCCTCTCGTGTCTCCTCTCCTCTTGTGTCTCCTCTCCTCTCGTGTCTCCTCTCCTCTTGTGTCTCCTCTCCTCTTGTGTCTCCTCTTGTGTCTCCTCTTCTCCTCTCCTCTTGTGTCTCCTCTTGTGTCTCCTCTCCTCTTGTGTCTCCTCTCCTCTTGTGTCTCCTCTTGTGTCTCCTCTTGTGTCTCCTCTTGTGTCTCCTCTCCTCTTGTGTCTCCTCTTGTGTCTCCTCTCCTCTTGTGTCTCCTCTCGTGTCTCCTCTCCTCTCGTGTCTCCTCTTGTGTCTACTCTTGTGTCTCCTCTCCTCTTGTGTCTCCTCTTGTGTCTCCTCTCCTCTTGTGTCTCCTCTTGTGTCTCCTCTCCTCTTGTGTCTCCTCTTGTGTCTCCTCTTGTGTCTCCTCTCCTCTTGTGTCTCCTCTTGTGTCTCCTCTTGTCTCCTCTCCTCTTGTGTCTCCTCTTGTGTCTCCTCTTGTGTCTCCTCTTGTCTCCTCTCCTCTTGTGTCTCCTCTTGTCTCCTCTTGTGTCTCCTCTTTTGTCTCCTCTCCTCTTGTGTCTCCTCTTGTGTCTCCTCTTGTGTCTCCTCTTGTGTCTCCTCTCCTCTTGTGTCTCCTCTTGTGTCTCCTCTCCTCTTGTGTCTCCTCTTGTGTCTCCTCTTGTGTCTCCTCTCCTCTTTTGTCTCCTCTTGTGTCTCCTCTTGTGTCTCCTCTTGTCTCCTCTCCTCTTGTGTCTCCTCTTGTGTCTCCTCTTGTGTCTCCTCTTGTGTCTCCTCTCCTCTTGTGTCTCCTCTTGTGTCTCCTCTTGTCTCCTCTCCTCTTGTGTCTCCTCTCCTCTTGTGTCTCCTCTTGTGTCTCCTCTTGTCTCCTCTCCTCTTGTGTCTCCTCTTGTGTCTCCTCTTGTGTCTCCTCTTGTGTCTCCTCTCCTCTTGTGTCTCCTCTTGTGTCTCCTCTTGTCTCCTCTCCTCTTGTGTCTCCTCTTGTGTCTCCTCTCCTCTTGTGTCTCCTCTTGTGTCTCCTCTTGTCTCCTCTCCTCTTGTGTCTCCTCTTGTGTCTCCTCTTGTGTCTCCTCTTGTGTCTCCTCTTGTGTCTCCTCTTGTGTCTCCTCTTGTGTCTCCTCTTGTCTCCTCTCCTCTTGTGTCTCCTCTTGTGTCTCCTCTTGTGTCTCCTCTCCTCTTGTGTCTCCTCTTGTGTCTCCTCTTGTGTCTCCTCTCCTCTTGTGTCTCCTCTTGTGTCTCCTCTCCTCTTGTGTCTCCTCTTGTGTCTCCTCTCCTCTTGTGTCTCCTCTTGTGTCTCCTCTTGTGTCTCCTCTCCTCTTGTGTCTCCTCTTGTGTCTCCTCTCCTCTTGTGTCTCCTCTTGTGTCTCCTCTCCTCTTGTGTCTCCTCTTGTGTCTCCTCTTGTGTCTCCTCTTGTGTCTCCTCTTGTGTCTCCTCTCCTCTTGTGTCTCCTCTTGTGTCTCCTCTTGTGTCTCCTCTTGTGTCTCCTCTCCTCTTGTGTCTCCTCTTGTGTCTCCTCTCCTCTTGTGTCTCCTCTTGTGTCTCCTCTTGTGTCTCCTCTTGTGTCTCCTCTCCTCTTGTGTCTCCTGTTGTGTCTCCTCTTGTGTCTCCTCTCCTCTTGTGTCTCCTCTTGTGTCTCCTCTTGTGTCTCCTCTCCTCTTGTGTCTCCTCTTGTGTCTCCTCTGCTCTTGTGTCTCCTCTTGTGTCTCCTCTTGTGTCTCCTCTCCTCTTGTGTCTCCTCTTGTGTCTCCTCTTGTGTCTCCTCTCCTCTTGTGTCTCCTCTTGTGTCTCCTCTTGTGTCTCCTCTCCTCTTGTGTCTCCTCTTGTGTCTCCTCTTGTGTCTCCTCTCCTCTTGTGTCTCCTCTTGTGTCTCCTCTTGTGTCTCCTCTCCTCTTGTTTCTCCTCTTGTGTCTCCTCTTGTGTCTCCTCTTGTGTCTCCTCTTGTGTCTCCTCTCCTCTTGTGTCTCCTCTTGTGTCTCCTCTCCTCTTGTGTCTCCTCTTGTGTCTCCTCTTGTGTCTCCTCTTGTGTCTCCTCTCCTCTTGTGTCTCCTCTTGTGTCTCCTCTCCTCTTGTGTCTCCTCTTGTGTCTCCTCTTGTGTCTCCTCTTGTGTCTCCTCTTGTGTCTCCTCTTGTGTCTCCTCTTGTCTCCTCTCCTCTTGTGTCTCCTCTTGTGTCTCCTCTCCTCTTGTGTCTCCTCTTGTGTCTCCTCTTGTCTCCTCTCCTCTTGTGTCTCGTCTCCTCTTGTGTCTCCTCTCCTCTTGTGTCTCGTCTCCTCTTGTGTCTCCTCTCCTCTTGTGTCTCCTCTTGTGTCTCCTCTTGTGTCTCCTCTTGTCTCCTCTCCTCTTGTGTCTCGTCTCCTCTTGTGTCTCCTCTTGTGTCTCCTCTTGTGTCTCCTCTTGTGTCTCCTCTTGGGTCTCCTCTTGTGTCTCCTCTCCTCTTGTGTCTCCTCTTGTGTCTCCTCTTGTGTCTCCTCTCCTCTGGTTTGCACGTGTGATCTCACCCTCTGGTCTCCTTCCTCAGATGCCTTGTGTACGGTGGTCTACTTTGATGAGTGTGTGTCCATTCGTCAGTGTAAGCAGTACTGCGAGTCGATGGGCGGATCAAAGTACCGCTGGTTTCATAACGCCTGCTGTGAGTGCATCGGGCCTGAATGTCTGGACTACGGCAGTAAAGCCGTCAAATGCATGAACTGCCTCATCTGAGAACTCCACAAAGACTCACTCTACACTTTAACTCGTGTTTTATTGTGTAAAACACTTCTGACGTTTCTGTTCTTGTTTACAGATTGTGTTTCTTAATCATGTCTTTTGGAAAATAAGGTCAAAGGGTTCTTCTTGTATGTTATCAGTATTGTTCGTGAATTATTACAGCAGCATGTTGGGGTCATTTCTCATTCAGATCATATTCCATCTGTATATAGTTTTCATATTCATATTTCTGGTTTGACTATTAAAAACCAAAGTAAACTGTTGGGTTTGTTTTTCAAATGACTTGATGGTTTTAGTCTGATGTGTTATTTGACTGTTTTCTGGTGATTTCAATTGTTGTAGAACATTTGATTTGATGATTTGAAATGAAAAAGATATTTAATATCTGTATTTGTGTCTCAAATACAAAATGCATGTGTATAGTTGACAGATAACATGGACATTTACTATTTTATTCCACAGCCAGCGTTTCGATTGGTCTCATTTGTTAACATTAGGTAATGCATTAACTAACATGAAATATATTTGTATAGCATTTTTTAACCTTTCATTATGTTAGTTTATAAACATCTTAATTCACAGTGCATGAACTAATGAGAAGAATACAAAATGCGACTTGAAATATGTTTTAGTAAATGTTGAAAAAACTAAGATTAATAAATTCTTAAGAATTGTTCATATTTAGTGCATGTTCATGTTGAGTAATGTAAACTAATACAGCCTTATTGTGAAGTGTGACCACATTTATATGAATGTAAAAGAAAATGTGCATATTTTAGATACTGTAACTGGTTTTTAATATTTAAAAAAACCTTTTGCAATTTTTCTGTTTTTAAATATTCAATATTTGCTATTTAAAATATTTACTATTTAGAAATATTCCTCAGTGTGACAAATTCATTTTTTAAAGTATAAATGTTTCATAAAGTCTTTCAATTAAGAGCTCATAAACATACAAATTATTTTGTTAATACAAACTGAGACTGCATTCGACATGTATATGTTATGCTGAATAAAAATATGTTATGGCAGAATAAAGTAAATAAATTTGATTCAAACTAATATTTTGTTATTATTAATCTATTAAATAGGTTAAATTAGATTAAAATAAATGAAAAATGTGATTGATATAAATAAATAAAAATTAGATTTAAAATGAATTAATACATTTAACAGTACATTGCTATAACAAGCAATGTATATATATATAATGTAACCTAATAGAAACAATTTTTTGATTTATAATATTTAATTTTTCATTATGTTTATAAAAGATAGATTTAAATTTTAGGATGGGTCTCTCACATGAGGATGATCATATTTCGAGGTCTGTGGCATTTAAAAGATAAACAACAAACAAGGCTTCGTTGTTGAGGAACTGGATCATATGTTTTATTGTCTGGTGAAGTTACTGGTGCGCGCGCTCTCACCGCAGCTCGTCTCTGCCAAACTCTGAATGTAACTTGGCATAAATTCATGATGACGGCCAGATGTAGTCAACATCAGTCAGACCTCATTCACAGCGCAGCTGACAGGTGTGTGTGTGTGTGTGTGTGTGTGTGTGTGTGTGTTTGCATGCTTCTGTATTGACCTCAAAGAGTTTCTTTGTCTGACTTTAAGACACACTTTTACTCTTGTTGTTTTTGCATCGTGACTGTCTTGAGTTTGATGTTAAAGTGCAGCTCTCCTTAAACTGATCCTTAAATTTCAGCTTTTTGTTAAATGACATATACACCCAAAACTGAGAATCAGTGTTATTTTATAGTTATATATTTTAGTTTTTATTTTCAAAGTTTTTCTTGTTATATTTTCAATTTTATTTTCAGTTAAAATGTAACTTTTTGTTTTTGTCAATTTTATGCGTTGTGTAATATGTCTATAGTATTAATTTTCAGTTTTAGTTTTAGTAAATTTAAGTTAAAAGATAGATTTTATTTTATTTCAGTTAACGATCATTTTTTATTGCATAATGAAAAGGTTTCAGTTAATTATAATAACCCTAAACTGAATGAAGTTATTCCTGTTTGATATATTTGTGCACGTTCATACATGATTTAAATTTTGTATTTGATATATACACACACACACACACACACACACACACACACACACATACACATACAAATGTGTGTGTATGTATATATGTATATGTGTGTGTGTGTATGTATATATATATATGTGTGTGTGTGTGTGTGTGTGTGTGTGTGTGTGTGTGTAGGCCTATATGTGTGTGTGTGTGTGTGTGTGTGTGTAGGCCTATGTGTGTGTGTGTGTGTGTGTGTGTGTGTGTGTGTGTGTGTGTGTGTGTTCTTTTGAGGAAAAAAGTGTGTTAAACGTCAAACAAACATTATATATTATAATATATTAACGTACTCGCATACAGAAACCGTTTCTTATTATGCGAATGAAAAATAATCTTGACATATATTTGAATTTCTTTTTCGAGAACCAAAAACAAGAAGGAAACCACATCTTTCCATGAGCTCATGTTGTTTCATGTTAAATGACGTCACTCTCGATGGTTGTAGATGCTTTATCGCCATCTGCAGGACTGTAATGGCATTACACACATCTGCAATATTCATAGCATGAATTATTACTTCATAATTTCAGTATACGATTAGATATAAATTACTACATAACTACATTCACTCTTGCAAAATCTTCCTGCTTATATATTATAATCGTTGAAAATAATTTCGTTTTGTCCACTACAGTCTAAGGTCCACTAGGTGTTTTTTGTTCTTGTTGTGCAATAAGAACATTTTATACCATTATTACAATTATTTTAAATTATTTATTTTTTTTAAACATTAAAAAAAAAAAACATTATCTAAAAAACTAAATTTGCCTATCCGATAGATTAATTTGCAGGTAAATTGTTTCAAGGATGTTTAATTTTGTTCCGATTTTTTTCCCATTGTGTCAAGCAAAGTCGCGCTGTCTATTTTCCCAAACGCGTCCCGCCGTCCGTACGCGTTCACACAGCATTGCTCCGTCCGGGCTTCCATACTTCGCCTCGTTCTCGCTCTCAGTCGGTCCTGCAGCGAAGATGGCGGAAGCTCCCCCGCGGCCCTGCCGGTTCTTCTGTCACCGGTGTTCAGAAGAGATCAGCCCTCGGCTCCCGGTAAGACGTCAGCGGACTTAACGAGCCTCTCCCGAAGGCTTTGAATCGGCGTGGATGAATGTAACGGAGCGAACGGCCTCTTTTAAAAAACGCTTTTCCGTGCTAGCTGTGCTAACGGCTAACTGGTTGCCAATAGCAACAATAAGGATTAAAATGAGGGTTTCAAATAAATTACACTTAATTGCAGACATGAGAGTTTAATCAGACGAACTCCGTGTAGATATGACCGGGCTCTCCGGAGCTTTGCTGTTTGTGAAACCAGTCCTGTCAAAGCAGAACCGGCTGGTTGTTATTGTGACATGAGCTCGTTACTTTGACTAACTAGTCATCTTGAATAATGATATTAACATCTTCGCTTGTCAGTTGTTCTGGCTTGTGTTTAATATCGTCAGTTCACTTGTTCAAAACAGAGAACTAGTTATGAGAGCTGCTGGATAATTAGTAATGTTATTAAGGAAATAGTGTGAGATTAATGCAGTGTGATTCACGCAAAGCTGTCAGATATTCAAAGCCCTGGTTTTGGTGTGTGATCTGTGCTGTCATGGACATAAGAAGGGAGAACTAATGGTTATGAGAGACCAACTAGCTGGGTTTTATTAACTAATTATCTTTAATAAGAGACTGATGACTCAGTGCTGGTGGTTTGTGTGTTTTTCTGATCTGTAATTGGTGGAAACAGACTTTGCTCAGCTGGTTAGTTGTGTTTTTAACTAAGTTAGGCCTATCATTTTTCTATGTTTAGGTCAAGTTGATAAAAGGTTTGTGTGTCATGGTTGATTTTCTGTGATTCATGTCGTTTTGTTAACTATTCATATCAAATATTTTGAGACTAATGATAACTAATGTGTACAAGTTGATCGAAATGCTGATGGCTTGTATTATCTGTTAGGTTTCTGATCTTTGATTCATATAGTGCGACTGGTTATTGTGGGATCTAATGGTTAGTGCCATTAGCTAATAATTGCAAATAGTATGAGGTTGAACCAATGATTTTTCATTCGTTGGGGTGTAACAATATATCACGTCACAATATACCGCAATAATACGTATCGTGGATAGTTCACCCCAAATAAAAAAGTTTTAGTGTCTGTACTACATTAAACTAATATATATAATGGAATATTTGTGGGTCCTGATAATGCCAAATGTGTTTTGTTAGCAGTAAAAAGTGGCCTGAATTATTTTAAATATATCTAGTCAGTGACAAGAGTGCAAGCATATTCGTCTAAAATAATTCAGTTCAGCTTCAGAATCATGAATATTTTTATTCTGGTGTCATCATTGTCCTGTGCTTTGGGTACCAGCACCAAGTCCAAGCCTATTCATTTCCCCAAATTTAGTGCATTTTAATTAACAGTACATTTTTTGCAAGCCTTTTTCCTTAGAATATCGTAATATCATGACGTGTATCGTTATACCCCTACTATCTAATGATAATATCTGTTCATTTTCAGTTTGTTGACTGTACCCGAAAACTGATGGAAATGAGATCAGCTGATAATTTGAGTGTTTTTAACACTCAGTATGTGTTAATGAAGGTCACACTCTTTCTGCTGACGCTCATATAATAAATGAAGCTAATATGGTCGGAGAATGATTATGTTATTCCTAACATTGCAAACGTACGACGAATGAGCCAGGACACGTCAGGATTTAATCTTAAACCACAGATCTGTTATATTTCATACACACAGCTGTCAGGAAAATATGAGGCCGGAGATCTTTTTCAAAAGGATCTTCTTCATCTTCACGTGTTGCTCCTTGTGTGAGGTTTCGGGGCAGAGAATGGACGGCGTCACAAAGCTCTTTTGCTTGTCTCTTCATCATTCTGTGGCGTTATTATCCTCCTGTTATTGTGCGGAGCCTCTAGAAAGAGCCCAAACAGGTCAGAACGGCAGTCACTGAGCTGGGGTCAGCTGGAGGTCATCATGATGCAATCTGCAGGGCTTTTCCGTATGGAGGGAATGCTGCAAAATTAATTCATCAAAATGCAGTTCAGAGTACTATACATTTATTTATACAGGAATGCGTATCAGCAGGTAGGGGTGGGCGATCTTCACAAAAATCACGATCTTTTACAAACAATCACGATCCACAATCTGAATCGAGATGTACTATCGAGAATATCCAGACTGGAACAATCCTATTATCTATTTATCTGTTTTAAAACACACTATTGCATTAAACAATGAGCTGTTAAAATAGTCACTGAACCCTGAGTTAAACTTTCAAACACTGCATGCATAGTCTTCACTGTACTGTACAATCAATATACACTGATTCTTATTAAAACTACTAAAGTTATTCAGTCAAGAGTAGGGATGGGCGATATCTTATCGTTTGCGATATACCGGCAAAAATTCTCCCCACGATAAGAATTTGTCTTCCCGCGATAATAACAATAAAGCCTAGTTAATGGCGCGACCCATCCGCACAGTGCCGCCGCTGGCCGTCTCTTGATGCCCTAAGCGTTATTACTTTATGATGGCGAGCTCTACGCGCAGCGCGTGATGGGACGGCACTGAATCCGCATCTCACGTGCAGAGCGAAAACAACTATGGTGGAAGCAGCGGAAGAGTTCATAGCTAAACGAGGGACTACCTGAGGGCAATCTGAACCATACAGATGTATTTTCACTCGCTGAGTACTTGGACTGAGCGCTTGAGATTTGCTCTTTCTCAATCGATCGGTAAAGCATACTATTTCAGTTCATCTCAATGAATGCGCAGTGTATTTGACGCACATTACACTAGCGACTGAGAGCGCTCAGTGTTTCACACACACTCAAAGAGAGAGCGAGAGAGTCTTATACCACACAGAATTGATGTGCTACATGTAAACAATATCCTTTGTTGTATTTTCCTGTGAAGTAATGGCGTTTATTTGGAATTATTCAGCCTTTCATGAACAGGAAGAAACGAATGCACAAACGGGAATCTCATTGGCTGGCGCGCACCTATTACTGCGCCTGTTTTGATTTTAGCAAATCAGTTTGAATGAGCGCTGACATCATGATTAATATTCATGAACCCAGAAGCTCATTATTCCTTAGTCCAGTTTATTTTTATTAGTAGAAGAATTTGTGGTATTATTAACTCAAATTACTGAAGTTTTATCATTAAATCATTATTTTCAACTTTTTTGTAATCTGAAGACATTTTTGGGATAATTATTTTAGCTGTTTCTGCTATTTTTTACCACTGTTTGCACCATGAGTGTATGAATAAATACAGAATCGGTTTACATTTAAAACTTGTCATTGATTTTTAATTATTATTGTTTGTATTGTGATGTTTTTCAGCACAGTTGCACTATTTAAACATTACCTGCACTTTTACAGAAGACAATTATATCTGCAACTTTTCCATTTCTGAAAAGGCTGGTGTGGAATTTTACATAAAAATAAATATATAAAAATTATATATATATATATATACACATAATATATATAATATATTATGTATTATGTATTATAGGAGCCTATTTGATAACAGGTACGTTTTACTAGATCATTGTTTGTTTTTCTGAGCTCTCACTTGTATCCAAAAACATGGGGAATGATACTACATTTATCTTCATTGATATCGTTATCGCAATAAATACTAGAAAATATTGGGATAATTTTTTTAGTCCATATCGCCCATCCCTAGTCAAGAGCAGTGAGTGGTTTTGTCTTTTGTTTAACATTAGTGTCACAGACAGCATCTTTAAAGGGTTAGTTCACTCAAATTAGAAAATTGTCATTAATTTCTCACCCTCATGTCATTCCAAACCCGTAAGATTTTTGTCGGAACACAAATGCAGATATTATTTTTGATGAAATCCTAAAGGTCTCTGAACCACACACGTAGCGTTCAACTGCAGTAGCCATTTTAGACATTTATACACCATATAGTGTAGAGTTAAAACACCCAAATGTCAAAACATTGACTCAATGAACAGCATTAATAAAGCCCCAGTCTTGCAGATCATTAACTAAAAAAAGTTGTTTTAGGTTTTAGTTACACTTTAGCAATGTCTTTACTGCCTTTCTGGACCTTGAAAGTTGCAATGACGTTGCTGCTATGTGTGTGGTTCAGAAACCTTTAGGATTATATCAAAAATAGTATCTTAGTTTGTGTTCCAACTTCCAACGAAAGTAATAATAATATTAAAATAAATCAGCCTGTGCTGTTTTTCTTGATAAACTTCAACCTGTCAGTCATCATGGACCGCTAAATTAACCCATTTGTGCCCAAATTTTTCTGAATGGTTTCATGCATATAGTCATGTTAATAGTGTGAATATGTCCTGCATTTATTTTCCCAAGGTTTTAGGGTTTTTTTTCTTGAAAATCGTATTTGAATGTGCGGTGACTATAGTTGCCGGTGGGCAAATATGTTGTATGCACCCCTTCAATGTCAAATTTGACTAGGAGGAGAACATTTGGCATCTAACTCAAAATAACTGCTTTCCACAAATCAATCTTTATTCATAAACAAATGTATTATGTTTAAAAGTTGAAGAACATTCGGTGCAAACTCAAAAAAGCGGCATCTATCTTATAATCTTTTGAATATGAAAACACAACAAACAACAAATACATTTGTCTTAATGTGGTGGAACATACAGGGAGTGCAGAATTATTAGGCACGTTGATTTTCTGATCATATTTTTTTTCCAGGCACATTTGACCAATTCCAAATCACAGTAATCCTAATAACTACTATTGATTTAGTATTTAATAATGTATAAGTGATATATAATTGTTCATGAAGGCTGGAAATGAAAATCACCTTATATTCAGGTGTGCAGAATTATTAGGCATGTTTTCTTTTACAGATAAATTGAGCCAAAAAAGAGATTTAACTCAGACTGAAAAGTCAAAAAGTATTAAATGCCCATGTTTGAAGAATTCATCTTCCAGAATCTGGCAGTACGTTTTGGGAGTTCATTTTAGTCCATCCTGAAGTCCGTTTTGCAGAGATGGACTAAAAATGAACTCCCAAAACGTACTGCCAGATTCTGGAAGATGAATTCTTCAAACAGTGGTACTAGAGGATGTGGTGCTGGTCCTTCAAGAGTCACTCTCAACCTATCTGTCCATAAAGCCTATAAAAAAACCTTCTTCATGTATTTTACAACACTTCAGCTTGTGATTCTTATCTAGTGGGGGTCATTTTTTAGGATTCTTTACCTAACTGAAGTCTCTGAGATCCTGACACCTTGCACTTCTGGAGACTCCAGGTAGGTTGCAGCTCTGGAAAATGGTGGCGCTGGAGACTAAAGGGTTCCTGATGGTTTCACCCTTAATTCTTCACCTTAATTCTTAATTCTTTTGCAGTTAACAGGTGTCTTTTCTTCACCACATGTTTTTGTCAGATCCTGATGACCCAACGAGCATTTCACTGTCCAGTGGTCATGCCTTAACTGCAATGTCTAGTATTGCATTAGTATTGCATCCTTCTCGTGGGCATTTAATACTTTTTGACTTTTCAGTGTGAGTTAAATCTCTTTTTTGGCTCAATTAATCTGTAAAAGAAAACATGCTGCTGAAAACAATTCTGCACACCTGAATATAAGCTGTTTTTCATTTCCAGCCTTCATGAACAATTATATATAACTTATACATTATTAAATACTAAATCAATAGTAGTTATTAGGATTACTGTGGTTTGCAATTGGTCAAATGTGCCTGGAAAAAAAATATGATCAGAAAATCAACGTGCCTAATAATTCTGCACTCCCTGTAGTGCAGAACAAAGTGCTGCCATTAAGTTGCCCCGACAGGGCATTGTGTATCAAAAACTTAAATGAAAATAAATTAATATAATGAAAAAATTACATTTATATAACAAAAATAGTCCCATATTATTCAATGGCTTACTGTAGTAGGTGATTTCATATAATAATGTAAATGTTTTCCTGGAAGTAGGGGAAGTTGGCTGCCTCACGTGACAGGAAGGAAGTTAATAATACCATCTTTTTTTTTCTTGAAATCCTTTATTTGGTTGTTTTCTTGCGTGTCATTGAGATATAAAACATGGATGCTACTTAGAAAAATACTTGCAAAAGGAAAATGACAGCTATAAACTGCGGCAACTATTGTTGCCGGTGGGCTTAAATGGGTTAAAAGCTAGATTTTCTTTGTTTAATAATTTTTTTATTACAAACATTATTTAATGCATAATGCTCAACATGAATATACACTGCAAAAACAGGAAAACACATGTTGTCCAATTTACTTAATCGTATTATTTGTGATCTACGCAACAAATTTGTGTTTCTCTTCTAAACATGATTTCATTGCTTTCGATTAATGTAATTCTCTAAAATGTGCAATCTACGAGATTAAATTATTTGGGGTGAATGTGAACCAATTAAGTACTCGAAAATGATTTTTGCTGAAACTGTAGTTCCCAGCATGCTTTACTTGGGACTTGACGACTAGAGTAAAATCGTTGAAATTAAGTGTTATTTTATGTGTTTTTGGGCAAAATGAGAAAAAGACTTTATATTGTTTATTAGTGTTTAATGTTTAATTATGTTGAAATTATTCGAACCATTTAAATTACACTGGGTTACCATAGTGGAGAAGAGCGGAGCGATTGCTTAGGCTGCGGACTGACTCAGCACATGTCATTAAAGAGCATTTCATACTTATATATGATGTGCTAATGCTGGCAAATATAATGAAAGCTACTGAGTACTGTGTTAAAGATCAGTCAAGTGACAACAAAAATATACAAAAATAAGCATGTGTTTTGTTTAAGAGGCAGTGTCTCAAGCCCCCGTGTGCACCACTGTTGATAGGGTGCAATATTAAAATAATTGTGAGACTACTCAATTCGGTTACTTAAATATTACTTAATTCTATTATGTTGAAATTATGTGAACAAATTATGTTTGTTTAACTTAATTGAATCATGTGGAACCGATGTACATGATTAAATCATGTAAATCCAACACACCATTTTTTTCAGTGTACATTCTTGTTGTTACAAGTAGTGTTGTCATTATGACTTTGATGGGAACCAATACTGAACCAGCAAAGATGAAAGTTATTTCTGTCCTCAACTGCCTCATCAAACTCATCGAATGAGCATCATTTAGGCTATTTGTGTTGTCAGTCACATTCATTAACGTTCGTTTAGGGTGGACAATATGACCTTGTTTCATTATGAGTCATTTTATTTCACCATAACAAGATCTCAATATAGCCTAGCTCTTTTGCTGTCATTCTCTTACTAATATCAAACGAGGAACCGGAGCGTTTTTAACAGCAGGCTATCACAACTAGACATAGCTAACACTACTCACTAGACATGTCATGAAACTTACTACTTAATGTCTTTTGTATATTCATATTTTACTTAATAAACTTGATCTTTTAATAAGACTCTTAATGACTTATGACATACAAAAATTATATAGTTTCTCAGCAAGTTGCTGCGTTTCTTGGAAATAATAAAAAGCTCACATTCACAGACAGTTTAATTAACTATATTACTTGCTATATATATATATATATATATTGAATTAGCTATTGTATTTTTAAAATAAGTCATTTTCAGTTTTCAGTTTAAGTTTATTAATTTATTGTTTTTATTTTTTGGTGTTTATTGTCATATTGCTGCTGTTGCTATTTTCTAAAAGCAATATAATCTGCTTTAGGCCGTATGTTTTAGTGATTTTACCCTGGCTTTCCTTTGCCCTCTGTTGCAGGATTACATCTGTCCGCGGTGTGAGTCTGGCTTCATCGAGGAGTTACCTGGAGAAGGAAGGTAAA